>NC_091474.1:92994662-93182603 GCF_036971445.1 Narcine bancroftii
TACGTATCTGTCTGAGATCACCTGCAAACTGGAGGGACAGTTGACGTAGTAGTTAGCCTTTAGAGCACCAGCGAGCTGGACCGGACTGAGGTTCGAATCCTGCACTGTCTGTCGGGAGTTCTTCCCGCGTCTGCATGGGTTCTCTCCGCGGGCTCTGATTTCATCCAACCATACTGGGGGGGGGGGGGGTGTAGATTAATGGGGTGTAAATTGGGTGGCACGGACTTGTGGGCTGAAATAGCTGTTACCATTCTGCATGTCTAATTTTAAATTTAAAAAAATTGCAAACACCTCATCTTGCATCTGGGCATCTTCCAACCAAATGCCATTGACTTCTCTGGTTTCCATTATCAACCCCCTTTTCCATTCCCCCACCCCCCCACCATGCCTCCTTTTTTGTGATTCTCACTCTCTCTTCCCTTTCATCTTTTCCCCCCAGGCTTTGCATTTGCCAACCAACCCCCACTCCCATCCTCCTCTGCCTCCCAATCAATTCTCATCTTCCCTCTCTCATGGCCCCCTTCTCCATATACCTTTTGTCTGTTGGTCTCATACTCCTCCCCCTCCCGTGTCTTTTATTCAGACGCTGCCTGCTTTCACTCACAACTTGAGGAAGATTTCAAGCCCAAAACATTGATGATATATCTTTCTTTCCCCCATGGACACTGCGAGACCAGCAGTGCTCCTCCGGCAGTAGACAGCCTTTCTCCCAGAGTGGCATTATCAAATACAAGAGGGCTCAGGTGCAAGCTGAAGTGGGGGGGGGGGGGGGGGGGGGGAGGAGGTTTAATGCATATTCACGATGCAAACTTTGGAGACGAGATCGGAAGAGACTTGTTGCCAGAGGAGACGGTGGAAGCAGACACAATAGCAAGAGACATCAAGACAGACACAGAACAAACAGGGATTCGAAGGAATATGGACCACTGCAGGCAAATTCATTCGATCAAGATCATGTTCTCGACAGACAGTTTCTGCTCCTGTGCCATACTGTTTAATGCAACCACACTTTCACACACTTGCAGGTTTCCCAGTCCTGCTTCTGTTATTTTACACTGACATTTCTTTGTTTTGCAAATCCACATCTGAATCTGCTCAGACACTCCCCTGTTTGGTGAACAGCACTGGGCTCCTATCCACCCCCAACTGCACCAAGTAGAATCTCCACATGATGCAAAAAAAAAAGGAGAGCTGCCTTCAACTTGTACCAAATAACATACAAGAGAGCTTTATTGTCACCCCAGAGAGGATGCACTGAATAACAGATCTCCGAATGTTCACAGAACCTTGCCGAAATGTCTGGATTCTTACACTGGACCCAAAGAGATGCAAAATCTCACGAAATAGTGCAAGACTAACAATGTGGACAAGACAAAAGAGATGATCAGAAGGACCAAGGAATGACCACCTTCCAACACACAACTCTGAAGTGGAGAGAACCGAGTTCCATGGAGTTTACTTAACTAGTGACCTATCGTGAACACTCAGCATCTCCTCACTTGTCAGGAAGTTGCAACAGCGACTGCGAGCAAGGTTACTGGCCACCATTCTTCAGGAGCCCTATCGAGAGCATCCTGGCGGCTGCATCACAGTGTGGGTACCGTTGCTGTAGAGAATTGGATTGGATGTCAATCCACAGTACCTTGAGAGTGGCAGAGAGGATCACTGTGGTCTCCGTCCTCCTTCCTCCCCAACCCACCCAATCAACATGATCTACTGGGATCGTTGTTTGAAGACGGTGTACAAAATCAACGAGGACCCCTTCCACCCTCCACACAGCATTTTTCAGCTTCAGTGAAGAGATACAGGAGTATCAGAGCCAGCACCACCAGGCTGAGGAACGGCTTCTTCCCACAGGCAGTGAGAATGGGCAAGGGAACTGCTCACGCTGACCCTCCAAGTCGCTCATGTTTACAAAGCTATTTATTTATTTTTATATATACTTGTCTCTGCGCATGTAATGAATGCCTGCCATGAAGTCAAGTTTATTGTCATCTGATTGCACAAGTACAACCCGACGAAACAGTGTTCTCCGATCCTTGGTGCAAAATATGCAGACACGACCAGACATAACACATGCACACAAATTATACATATGCAGGACAAGTATTTCATCTATAAAAATAATTTTTTAAAGAGTTAATAAAATAAATAAATAATTTTTTTTGCTTTCAATAAATGAGAGTCTCAGATGGTTAGTGTGAGAAGATTAACCACCCAAGACACATAACATACTGTATTTGTGTTATGTCTGGTTGTTTGTGTGTTTTGCACTGAGGACTGGAGAATACGGTTTCGTCCAACCTTTGTACTTGTGCAATCAGTTGACAATGAACTTGAACTCTAAACCGGTTGCTGGAAGAAGAAATTGCCATCTCTTGTAAACATTCCACTTTCTACAGAAACCAATAACCTTGCTGTTTGACGAAGAGCTTTGGTCTGCAGCATTAACATGATTTCTCTTCCTGACCAACTAAGTGTTTCCAACATTGCTTCTGGAACTTTGCCACGTTCGAGATTGTCAGGTATCTCCCGCACGTCGTGAGAATTTTCAGAAACAGCCAAGGCAATCTTGTATGTCTCACAGTTTCGCCAGTGTTTGCACCCACTCCTCTCAGAGGGGATATGTGTAGCATGCTGTACCGTTCCTCTGGGTGAAGAGGTTTACCTACACGCCTTCATTAGTAACCACCATTGCCTCATATTTCGGTTCATTCCAATGTTCAGCTTACTAATTCTTTCGTGATCTTAAAGCCTTCTATCAGATCTTTTACTCTTCAATCTTCCAGATCGACAGGGCCTTCCTTGTACATCCATTTCTTCTAATGCAGAGATCCTAATGGCACCGATACCTTTAATTTTAATGGGTCAGCTCGAAGATCTTGCATTCTTTAGGTTTAAATCTTGAACAGAGAAAAATTCTGGTCTTGTCCAGTATTTGCTAGAAATCAGGAGAATGGTGGTGGGGGGTGGGGCAGGATCTAATTGAAACATTTGAATGGCATAGATGTAGAAAGGTTTCCACAGTGGGAGAGTCTAGGACAAGAGGATTCAAGGCCATCCACTTGGAACAGAGATGCGGAGGAATTTCTTCAGCTGGTGGGTGGTGAATCTGTTGCCTCAGATGATCATGGAGGCCAGGCCCTCGAGTATACTTAAGACAGAAATTAATAGGTTCTTGATTAGCCAGGGGATCAAAGGTTATGGGGAGAAGACCAGACACAGTGGGCTGAGAGGGAAAATAGATCGGCTCATGATTAAGTGGTGGGGCAGACTCGATGGGCTGAATGGCCTGTTTCTGCTGACTATATCTTATGGCTTTATAGTCTGAACAAAAATTTCTTCTGCCAGATAATGACACCTGGGCTCAGCTAATATTCCCCCTTCCCAGTTTCTTCTTGAGGCAGGAGGTGGGCTTAGAAGGACACACTTTGTGGGTGTGGGGGCTGAATTTGAACCATTCTGGACAGTTTTGGTAAACTATCGACAGGAAGGACATCAATAATTTTTAAAAAGGGTGGAGAAGATTGACAAGGATGTTGTCAGGATTTGAGGAACTGTTACAGGGAAAGGTTAAACAGGTCAGGACTTTATTTGCTGGAGCGTCAGGGAACGATGAGAAATCTGACAGAGGTGTACAATTACAAGTGGTATAACACAGGGAAAACGCAAACAGGATTCTTCTCCCGAGGTTGGGTGAGACAAAAACTCGAGGACATGGGTTAAGGATGAAAGATGAAACGTTTAAGGGGCAACCTCTTCACTCAGAGTTGAGCAAGTGTGAAACGAGCTGCAAGTGGAAGTGGTGAAAGTGGGTTCAATTTTAACATTTAATAGAAATTTAGATGGAAGCAGTGTGGAGGGCTGTCAATGGGGACCAGACAGAATAACAATTCAGCATGGACGATATGTGCCAAAGGACCTGCTTCTGAGCTGTGATGGTCCGGTCGCTCTACAGACATGGTATCCAGTTGTTCACAGGTAGTGGCAGCGGTGAAGTGCAGTTTTAATTTTAATGGGCGGTAAAGAGACAGGCCATGGTGTATAAAAGGTTGGGCACATCTGTTGCAGCTGTACGAAAACTGGTTGTAGGCTCCATCTGGATATTGCGCGCAGTTCTGGCTACACTCCAAGGAAGGATGTGGAGAGGGTGCGGTGGAGGTTCAGGACTACGGCAGGATTGAAGAGCACAAGGGATGGACAAACTTGCTTAGTTTTCTCTGGAGCCATAGAGGCCGAAAGGCGACCCGACAGACGAGGAGAGGCATTGCCGTAATGTCACAAGTTTTACACGAGGGGGAAACAGTTCAAAGGAGATGCACGAGGCAAAGTTCAATTGCTTTCAAATATGGAGGCTGGCCGAGATCCGAGCAGATGCAGCCGCAACGTTGAAAAGGAATATCAAGAGGTGCGTGCTTGGGAGGGATTCCAATAGAGGGCTGGGTTCATGTAGTTTGGCACAGACATGCCGGGGAGAAGGACCTGATCCAGTGCTGGACTGTTCGACATTCCACATTTGTGTCAACTGTACCCAGTGGATTAGTCCCAATAGGCACTGTTAGTACAACACGATTACGGCTCCAGTGATCCAGGTTTGAATCCCACGCTGTCTTTAAGGAGTTCGTACATTCTCCCTGTGGGTTTTCTCCCATCCTTCCAAACGTATGATGGGGTGGGGGTTGTAGGTAAATTTGGGTATACAGGCCAGTAGGGCCTGTTACTGTGGTGCTTGTCTAAATTTAAAATTAAATTATTTATCCACAATGAGATATAAACTGAGTACAATGTGGACGGCAAAAGGAATGGCGCTATCATTTAAAAAAAAAGAACATTCCCCCACCATTCCAAAGACAACCCATCAAAACCCCTCAGTGTTGCCCCAAGGAGTCTGCCTCGCACGTCCAGAGAGGGATTTCAGCCCAAGATCTGGCAGGGGCACCAGCCCACCAACTGCG
Organism: Narcine bancroftii; assembly: GCF_036971445.1. Lineage (NCBI taxonomy): Eukaryota > Metazoa > Chordata > Chondrichthyes > Torpediniformes > Narcinidae > Narcine > Narcine bancroftii. The sequence continues at coordinate 92,999,618 of NC_091474.1, forward strand.
CCACATCATCATGGGAGTGGCGAATGAGACCAGAGATGTAATTAGGGATCACATGATGATTCCACCCGATCTAATTAACCATCGTGAAACATTTAGTACACTCTTGGAAAAAAGGCACTGTGTTTATCTCAACTTGAAACAGGTTATCTATCATTGCAACCAAAGAAAGTGGGGTGGGGTGGGGGGGGGGGAAGGGGTCTGTGTGGAGGCCAGAGGGGGCAGAGACTATTTTCAGAAAGGTGATCATTGCATGAACATTAGAACCATGCATGCCTGGGCTATCAATAAGAGCCCAATTCTGGCTTTGTGTCATCGATTTAAAAATAGACACTGTATCAGTGAGAGATCGCTCATCTGTACTCAGTACCGTCCATCTCTCTGTTATTCTCCCTTATCCACTGAATGACTGGCGCCAGGATTGACCACCAACAGTAGAACTGGATCTATTCTCACTTCACAATCACCACAGGAACATGTCGACAGCTTCTCTGTCAAACTCAGGCAGCCCCCCAGGCCCTCCATCCTGACCCCAGTGGTGTCTTCTGAAAATTACCTGTACACCGACAACAGCCAGCTCCACCTCAACCGCCTGATTTGTTGGGTTCTCACTGAATGAGAAGAGAGGGTCCCGCAACCAAGGCTCGTAGAGGTAGGGCAGGGTGAGTATAGGGCCAGGGAAATGGCATCTTCGTCTCTCCCACAGACTTTGCTGATCGCTAGTTCCCTGCCACCTCCGCGGTCTGTTCAGAGACAGCTTCAAGCACACCCTCATCCACAGTCAGTGCCGCAGATCAGCCTTGCCAACAGTGAACCCTCTTCATGATTCCTTCGAGCCTGGGCAGATCAGCTGGCAGAAGTGTACACAGACATCTTCGATCTTGCCCTGACTCACCCACCCACTCCAAACAGCCCACCGTCATCCCACTGCTGAGGAACAACTACATGATGGATCTAACGACCATCCAAGGCTCTGATACCCATCGTGAGGTTTGTCATGGCACATGTCAACCCTCTGCGATACCCCTACCACCATCACAGATCTATGGCAGATGCCATTTCCCTGGCCCTATACTCACCCTGCACTAGAACCACGATTCATGGACAATCACTCCATCTACAATACTATAGTGCCAAATTAAATCCTCCCCAGACACTGGCCTCACACCTCAGCCCCCTCTGCGATTGGATCCAGGACTTCCTGCCCTCCACACCACAATCAGTGTGGATTGGTGACGGCACTTCAGAACTACTCCCAACATCGGGCCCCATGAGGCTGCAGACTCTGCCCATTCCTATACTCCCTGAGCATGGCTGAGCTCCAATCCAATTCCATGCACAGATGGCACCACCATAGACAACCACTCATCAAAACAGAAGATCGAGAACTAGTGGTTCGTTACCAGGACAATAACAGCTCCCTCAATACCAAAAGGTTAAGAAGGTCATCGTAGATTTCCAGAGGAAGGGTGGACCTCACTCCCTGGTGTGTGGAGGTAGAGATAATGGACAGATTTAAGTTCCCGAGAAGAACATTCTCTGGTCCACCAGTGTCAATGTAATGGCCAAGAAAACACCTGCACCCCTCACCTGATACAGGGGCAGCACGAAGGCATCCTGTCAGGGACAGGAACCCCTCCATCCAAGACCTCAAGAAGCTGCAGAGGGTGTGAACGTAGCTCACGCACAACCCTCCCCCCTGCCGTCAACTCTGTCCACACCTCCCTCTGCCTTGGAAAAGCAGGCGTTTAAAAAAAACTAATCCACACACTCTTCACCTCCCCCCACAGCCACCCTGTCAGGAAGAAGCTTCACAAGACTGGGACCATGCACTGGCAAATTAGAGTTTCGTTTCTGCTGTCAGAATTAACCTAGAATGTAGAAATCTACAGCACAGTAGATTTCTGCCCACAGCGCTGTATCGACCCAATAACCCACTCAAACAAGTAAAGCACGAAAATCTGTAGACACCCTGGTTGAAGTAAAAACTCAATGCTGGAGAAACTCAGCAGGTCAAAAGGTGTCCTTTACATAGCAAAGGAAAAAATACAGAACCGACCTTTTGGGCTTGAGCTCTTCGTCAAGGTATGGAAAAATGTCAACAGGCCACCGAACTAAAGAGACGGGGGGAGATGTCACAAACGCAGGAGGTGATAGGTGGAGAAGGGATAGAGGGGACAGCAGCGATGAAAGAGAGGAGGGATAGCTGGGTTAATAGAGAGGGAAGAGCGCTAACAGGGGGACGTGAAAGCAGGGGGTGGGGGGGAGAGGAGAGCAGATTAGCAGAAAGGGGAAAAGTCAACATTAATGCCATCTGGCTGGAGAGCTCTGAGACGGAAAGTTGGGTGTTCCTCCAATTTGCAGGTGATCTTGGTGGGCTAGTCCATAAGGCCATGGGACAGACATGGGAGTGGGACGAAGAACCAAAACGTTGGCCACTGGGAGGCCCCTGTTACTGCTGCGGATGGAGCGAAGGTGCTCAGCGAAGCGATCTTCCAGTCTGTGCCCAGTCTCTCTGATGTGGAGAGGGCTGCAAAGGGAGCACCAGGATGCAGTAAACCAGGCCTGTGTTGAGGGAGGAGGTGTGCACCCAGGTGTGGCACACAGGGTCAGGTGCCGGGTGGAGGAACAATTGGTGGGGAGGGAATGAGTGCACGAGGGAGTCATGGAGGCAGCGGTCCCTGCAGAAGGGAGAGAAGGAATATATCTGGTAGTGGGATCCTGTTCTAACTCAAATAGCTGCCAAAAATTTCCCTACCACCAAAAACATCCATAGGTTCATAGAAACAGAAAAATAGGAGCAGGAGTAGGCCATTTGGCCCTTCAAGTCTACACCGCCATTCATTATGATCATGGCCGATCAGTACCTGGTTCCAGCCTTCTCCCCATATCCCCTTAGCCACAAGGGCCAAATCTAACCTACTCTTAAATATCGACAAGGAATCGGCCTCAACTACTTCCTGTGGCAAAGAATTCCACAGATCCACCACTCTCAGAAGAAGAAATTTTTCCACATCTCAGTCCTACAAAAACTTCCCCCTTATCCTTAAACTGTGACCCCTGGTTCTGGACTTTCCCAGCATTGGAAACAACCTACCTATGTCTCGTCTGTCTAATCCCTTAAGAATTTTATGTGTTTCTTTCAGATTTTCCCCCGCCCCCCCCCCCACCACAATCTTCTAAATTTCAGAGAATACAAGCCTCGTCTATCCAGCTTTTCTTCATCTGCAAGTCCTTCCATCCCTGGTATCAGTCTAGTGAATCTTCTCTGCACCCCCTCTATGGTGAGGATGGCCTTTCTCAGATAAGGAGGCCAAAACTGCTTCTTAAATGATCCCATTGTACCTGCCTCCACCACTGTTACTGGCAATACATTCCATGCACCCACTAGTCTGTGTGTCTAAAAAACTTAGCTCTTAAAATCTACCCTTACTTACTCCCAAACACCTCATATCTATGCCCATGTTGTGAGCCATTTCAACCCTGGGAAAAAAAGTCTCTGGCCGTCCACATAACCAATGCTTCTTATCATCTTGTCACTGCTCATTCCTCTGTTCTCATAAGAACTTCACTCGTAAAACAACACCGCCTGTTCTCTGAAACAGCTGACCTCAATGTAACTCTGCACTTTGGTTATCTTTGCTGTACTATGTACAGGTCAACCTGCTGGTGAAATTATCTCACCACGGAACATACTTGAGGATGGTAGTGGTCTACTTCCTTTCTACCACTGCACCCCCGCCCAACCCCTCAGTCACATCTTCCTTATTTTGCGATCAACCCAAAGTTCACTCAGCCATCATCCCACTTAGCCGATCTCACCCAGCACTCCACTGGCCAGATCCCACCTCGCCACCCTAGTGCCTCACAATGGCTCCCCTGCTGCCGTTTTGGAGCATCCTTGTCCCTCCCAACTCGGTGACCTTCAGTCTCAGCCCAAGACAGCCGCCCCTCCCGATTTCCCCACACCGATCGACCTCTTCACCAGCCTGGACCCAAACCTTGCAACTGCTGCCACGAACCTTAATCTCTCCAGGATTCCACTTCAACTATTACAAGCCCGTGTTTCATTTAGTGCAAGTATCGCTTAAAGGGCTAGTACAGGCTCCAGCCATTCACAGCTGTGGAGAGATTGGGTGGCCACAGCTAGTACAGGCTGTACCCAAAGTCACTACGTTGTAGAGGAGAAAGAACATTGGGTGCTTTTTCCAGGGACACAGGTGGTGAGAGAGTCATGTATGTGTAACACTGAAGCAACGGAACATTCATGACCAGCGATCATCTCATCGATTGCTGAGCAGGGATGACTGAGCGATAATGGACAACTCAGCTGATTCTCCCTGTCAGGGAAATTACTGAACCTCACTGTGACCCAAGGTCACTTTGATCGACCCGTACCCGAGTTTTGAAAGCATTGTGGAAGTAACGGGTTTCATTCCTCCTGTGCAAGGAAAAAGGGAGTTGTGACAACTGTCCGTACGAAAGGATATTTCTCTGGAAGAAAGTCGAGGAGGATTCGTGAGTCTTTGGAAGTCCAGTCAGTCTCTCTGATTTCCTTCGTGATAAATTTGTGCATCAGTTAAAACCCAACGTTTCAACAATCTCACTGCGACATAACACAAGTCATTGATACTTCCAAGGCTTCAACTGTGGGTTCAATTTTACATTAGAAATGCAGTGTAAGTGCCCAGTGCCAGATCACGGGCAACATCATGTTCAAAAATATGATCGCACAGGACTACATAAATGGAAAAAAAAGTTTCTACAGTAGAAGATCCCTGAGCACTCCGGATTCTCGGACAGTACTTTTAATATTCAAAGTTAAGGAGGAGTAAAGAGATGAATGGGTAAATTTTGATTGTTTATACATCAGCAAATACAGCACGTGTCATCTATTGAAATGAGAAGTTTTAAAGAAAAATGCTGCTGAGCACCTGTGGTGCTTACGCACACAAAAGCTAAACCATTTGAGAGTTTTCAAAAAGTCTGGGTGGTCTGGATTCTTGGACCTTTGCTGTACCATCAAATCAAAAAAAGCATTTACAGAATCTCAAATGATTCCCTGAAAATGTGTTGGAAGTGTAATCACCCACCTATGATAGGAGAAGATATGGAAATATGCCCTCCGTCCTTTGAATAAGTCCCATTCTGGTCACCAAGATGTACACTGGCTTAATCAATAAAGTGTAATGTAGACCAACAGCAGTGACAATGAGCACATGCCGCCCAATTACACCTAATAAATCTACAACCCCGGTACATTCTTTGAAGGGTAGGAGGGAACCAGAGCACCCATGCAGAAAAGGTACAAACTCCTTATAGCTGGTGCCAGATTCGAACCCGGATCGCTGCACTAGGTGCTACGCTAACTGTGGCGCCTTTTGAAAAGGCATTTGGACAGGTAAGGTTCAAGGGGAAAGGACTTAATGGAACAAGCTCGGGCGTGGATGAGATGGGCCACTTCCCTGCTGGAAAGCCGTGGCCCTGAGGGCAGTAAGTGAGGGAAAGGACATTTTGCACACCTTGCGCAACATTAGGGTCAGCAAACGAGGAACAATTGTCAGTTCTCGGGCTGTACTCAGAGTAGGGAAGGAGACGACATAGAGGCATTCCGAATGTTGAAAGGCCTGGACAGGGTAGATATAGCAAGGTGGTTTCCCATGGTGGGGGAAGTCTAGGACAAGAGGGCACAACTTCAGGTTAAATTTAAAACAGATGCAGAAAAAAGTTCTTTAGTCAGAGGGTTGCAAGTCTATGGAACAGTCAGCTGTGGAAGTGAGGTTGTTGGGCGAGTCAAGCGTCACTTAATGTTCACGATACATTCTGTGAAATAGGATATTGTGTGATTTGGACGTTGTGGGAACACTATATTATTGGTTATATATGTACTGTACCATTATATGCCTGGCAATGCAATCGCTTTGTACACAAGGGACGTGAGATACACGTGTTGTGTGCAGAAAGCTGTTGCGTTCACTACGCCCAGTTACATCCACTTCATCCCATTCTGATTGGGATTTCTGAACTTTATTATAAGATAATGGAACCACAGACATATACGTGGTCAAACGTTGCTCGAACAGATGTTATGTGGCACATGACTGTAGTTAAGGCAGAGATTGACAGGTATTTGATTAGTCAGGGCATCAAGGGTTACAGGGAGAAAGCCGGGAGAGTGGGGCTGAGTGGGTGGATGGATCAGCTCATGATTAGAATGTCTTGATGGGCCAATGAGGACGCACCCATGTATCTCCCCAACTACTCACACTGCAATCTAACAAAGATTTGCTTATCAATCAGCTTGACGATGCTAACCAGACTACCTCTTCCACTAAGAGCTCTTCAGTGCCTCGACTTCCAGAGAAGCATCTGATCACATTTCTGCTCCCCTATCTCTTTAACCTTGAATCTTTTAGCCACAAACTCATCGGCTGCTGAGGAAGCAAAACAATCTGCAGGATTTGTGGGGCTGCTGGGGAGAGTCTGCCTTTCATGCCCTCCGTGCTGACCCAATCTCCTTTGGGTTTCCAGTGGCAAACTTGGTTAATGTCCCACTGCCGCCAATAGCCCTGAAATCGCTGTTTATGTACAATACTTTTTTTTAGCCCCAGAAAGGGCAACAGCCATCCCTTGTCATTTTTCTGACAGAACGCAGTCGGGAAAAGGTCAGGCTCAGTCAGACTGCGACGCAAATCAGATGTTCTTACTCAAACGCACCCATGAAGGCAATTATCAACCCTCCCCCCCCTACCTTCTGCATCTTCTGGCTGCAACCTCCATCAGAAGTCATTAAACCATACCCTCAACACTGGCAAAATTCACACCCACTGACGTTCGTTCTGGTGATGTTAACTTAAATTGGAATTTATTGTCATGAACATGTCACAAAATGTTTTGTGTCAGCATTTCAGCTGCCAATATCTCTATAAATTACACTTAAAACAAATAAATATGAGTGCAGGAGAAGGTGAGACCTTATCAGTGGTCCATTGTCCATTCAGAAATCTGATGGCCGGTGGGGGGGTGGGGGGGGAGGGAAGAGAGGAGCCAATTTTGTTCTGTTGGATGATCGCCTTCAGGCTCCTGTACCTCTGTCCTGATGGCAGCAGAATGAAGAGGGCATGGCCTGATTGGTGGGGGGGGTTCCTTGGAGATAGAGACTGCTTTCTTAAGATACTGCCTCTTGCAGGTGTCCTTGATGGGGTGAAGTCGGGTGCCTGGGATGGCATGGGCCGAGTTCACGACCCTTTGTAGTCTTTTCCTGTCCTGTGCACTGGACCCCTCCAAGATGCAACCAGCCAGAATGCTCTCCACGGTTCCCCCTGTAGAAGTTAGCAAGAATCTTTGGTGACAGACGCAATTACCTGAAACTCTTCACGAATTATAGCCACTGGCGAGCCTTCTTCGTGATTGCATCAACATGGAGGCCCCGGGACAGAGCCTCAGGAATTTGAAGCTTAAATTTTAAATTTTGCACGGTTAACAGGTCATTTGACCCACAAGTCTGTGCCACCTAATTTACACCCCTGATATGTTTCAAACAGTGGGATGAAACCTACACGGGCATGGAGAGATCACACAAACTATGGTCCCGATCACTGGTACTGTAAAGACGTTGTGCCAACCACACCACTTCTTAACCCTTTCTACTGCTGACCCCTCAATAAGGCCATGGTTTACATCAACCTCTGATCTCAAATATCACTCAGGAATCAGGGAAGGGCAAGAGATGAACAGAGATAGCGCTGGCTTTCTTTCTTCCAGTCCCATTCCCAACCTCCCCACCCCCGACCCCATCAACTCCAAAACTGCCGCCCAGGAGACATTGTCCACATCCCAAGGTGCTTGATCACTGCCTCTTCTATTCTCTCAACTCACACTCCGTATCTCTCCTCAGCAACACCTTTCATTGCTTCGTCGTCCATGATGCAAACGGAATGATGCTGTTATAAAGTCTTGGGATTCTACAGCAAGGAGACAGACCCTTCGGCCCAACTTGTCATGCTAACTAAGTTGGTCCCATTTGCAAGCTCTTGCCCCATATCCCTCCAAACCATTCTGAGCCCTAGCTATTGGGCAATTGCATTCCTCGTTACCGATCTTCACAAGATCACGAGACAAAGGAAGCAGGCCCATCGAGTCTGTTCTGTAAATTTACACTAAGTTACTCTACACTCGTTCCAATTTCTGGCCTTTTCCCCATATCCCTTGATGCCCTCACTAATGAGATACATCTATTTCTTGTTTAGATACTCCCAGTGATCTGACCTCCACTGCTATATGCGGCAGTGAGTTCCACAGATCCATGACCCTCTGGCTAAAGAAGTTCTTCCTAATCTCAGTTTTATATGGATAACCTCTAATTTTCAGACTATGACCCCTTGCCCTCAATTCACCTACCAAGGGAAACATCTTACCTGCATCCACCCTATCTAAACCTTTCAAAATACGAAAAGCCTCGATGAGATCTCCTCTCATTCTCCGATACTCCAATGAATACAACCCAAGAGCTGCCAAATGCTCCTCGTACGTAAGCCCTTGCATTCCCGGAATCTTCCTAGTAAATCTCCTCAGCACCCTCTCCAACAACATCACATCCTTTCTAAGATAGGAGGCCCAAAACTGCACACAGTGAGGTCTCACCAGTGCCCCGTAGAGCCTCATCAACACCTCTTTACTCTTGTACACTATTCCTCTTGAAATAAATGCCAACATAGCATTCGCTTTCCTCACTACCAATTTCACCTGGTCATTAACTTTTAGGTTTCCCTGCACGAGGACATCCAGGTCCCTTTGCACCTCCAAAGTCTGAATTTTCACCCCATCCAAATAGTATTCTGCCTGTTTGTTTCCACTGCCAACTGTACATTTCTCGATGTTAAAATCGCATTGCGCGAGCTGCATTCTCAACAGGGAATAAAGGTGACCTTGTAACCTCCCTGTCACCTATCCCCACAAATCAACTCCTAATGACTCACAGTCACATAGCAGGCACTCCAGAACATATTTATAGACGAATTTTCTCAGCGAGAAAATGAAGAGGCCGCAGTCATTCATTCCACAAACTGTGACGGCCCCCTACAGGGATTAGGGATCCCATCTGTCCCGTCAATGGAACATGGTATGACATCAGCCAGCTACAAATTCCCCTTTTGTTCTTGACAGTGACCTAGATCAGACAGCTGACGGGGTGGATCACTCGATTGGCACAGAGCATTAGGCTGGGGTGCATGTCAGTGATTTATTGTTAAAAGAACATAGAGTCAACTAAGCAATTACAATCCAAGCCCCAGGTCTTGCACAATGGAATACTGCTTTTGGCCACAAGACTTAACAGCAGAATTAGGCCATTTGGCCCATCAAGTCTGCTCCCCCATTCAAATCATGGTCGATGTATTTTTCCTTTCAACCCCTGCCTTCGTCCCTTAACCTTTGACACCCTTATTTATTTTTTAAGCTTCTCCATCGCGCACACTGTGTCAATGCACAGCTTCGGAACCCCAAGGATTCTGCACCCCCTCCCCCCAAGTCCTGAAGCAACTGAAACAGCCTGGGGGAGGCAGATCCCTTAACTTGAGGCTTGGTTGGAGAGGCATTGGAGTCAGGGGCAGGATTCCGATCACCTTAAAATCCTCCTGCCAAACTTGGGGAAAGAAATGTGGCAGACAAGAGGTCATAGCAGTTAACAGGAAATTGGAGGAACTGAATATTGGATTGAGAGAGGTCATTGATTAAGGGGGCTGAACTATAGAAAGGTTTAAAGGTCAACATTTTAACAGTAGGCTATTTAGAGGCAACGTTGCCAGGTAGGGAGTAACCATAGAACATTACAGCACAATACAGGCCCTTCAGCCCTTAAGGTTGTGCTGATCCATACAGGATGTGAAGGAACAGTCTTCAAGAACTCAGGGTGTGTGGAAAGTGGGACATCAGCCAAAATGTGACCAATTTGTCAACTGGGCTCGTCGAGGTTAGTGCAACATTATTACAGCGCCAGCGGCCCCAGGTTCGAATCAGGAGCCTGTGCGATCTCCCTCTCCCTCCAGGTCCTCCACTTCCCTCCCACCCTTCCAGAATGCAAGGTGGTGAATTGAGGTATTTGGACAGCACGGGCTTGTGGGACAGAAGGACCTGTTATCATACTGTATGTGTGCATAAATTCAGGAAGGAGGAACAGAAGCATCCAAATCAGGATGGCCAGGCTGGGAAATAGTTTCTCCTTGCAGATTGTGAGATTGATGGACAGAATCCCATATCCAAGTAAATTATTGCAAAACATTTATATATATTTAGTTTATATTATATTGCCATATATACATGTGATCGCCAGAGGAAGTGGGATAGACAGGGACAATTACATTAAAAAACCATTTGGACAGGCACATGGAGGTTTCAGAGACAATCTACTGATGCTGAGGTGGCATGGTTAGCGCGATGCTATTAACAGCTCCAGCTTTGCAGGTTCGAATCTAGCCTTGCCTGTACGCTCTCTCTGTGTCTGTGTTGGATTTCTCTGGGTGCTCCAGTTTCTGCACACCTTCTGGGGTTGTAGGTCAATTGGGCGGCACAAGTTTCAATGGCCGGAATCGGTTTCTACTGTGATGTATATAAAATTTAAATTAAGAAAAAATTTAAATTTTTGTGCAGTGCACAAGACCTCCCAAGTCCCTCCACCCCTTGTATACGGCGCCAGACAGGTACACGGATAGGAAACGTTTAGAGGGATGTGGGGCCAACGCTGACAAAAGGGTGGACAAACTGGTCAGCAAGAAGCAATCGAACCTGTTTCTGTGCTGTAAAGCCAAGTAAGTCACCCGAGTAATGTATCAGAGTAATCCAAAATAAGGCCAAATGGCGTAGATCGCAACTTCAAAAAAGATACTCTGTTTCAAAAAGTATCCCTTAGTTTTAAACATGTTTTGAGCAACTTTGGTTGAAATGCCATTAATTGGCCTTCAGCCATTGAGGAATAGTGTCTCGCTGGCTTGCTTGGACCATGTATCAGAAGTGAATCAAGTTCTAGACCAGCAAGCACCCCCATGCTGATACCGTTGGTTATGGAATAACCCACGAGTTCACCAGGAAGGAATATCAGCACCAGAACGAAATAACACAGGGACAATTACAACACAGCTCTGATTTACAAGGTAATAAATGATATCATGTTGGAGCAGCCTTCCGGACATCAAATACTTCTCAGGAAACAGTGCTAATAAAAATTTGCAGATGTTTTACGGTAATAAACAGAATTACTGCAAGCAATGATAAAGTCGGAATAATTAGCTTAAAGGCTCAAAGCAAATTAAACACCTTTGATTATTATTGATCAACTGCAAAGTAGAATTTTGGGAAAGCAGGAGGTGACAATCTGGTTTAGAGTAGATTTCATAGGATTTGGTCCTCAATAGTTCTGGGTAGTTTGCTGTTTACACACCCTTGGTTAACGTGGTTGTTCGGTGTCCAGGATGGGTGCTTGAGAAACACCGGTTGAGTTCTGAACTCTATTGACACAAAAGTTTATGACCTGTTCAGACCTACAGAATCTCAGCATGAATCAAAAGAAGTAGACCATTCTGCCCTCATCTAACAATTAATTTCTTCTCATTTCACCCCTGAATGGGACACCCTTTATTTTGAGACTCATCTGAAGATTACGTGGCCACAGACAACCCTGGGTTCACAACGTCAAGCTAATTTAAGAACGTTGACCTTATCAATCAGATCACCTCTCGTTCTTCTACACCCAAGAATACAGATGGATTCGCTTTAATTTAGGGATTACGCTGTTAGTGTAGTGGCTAGCTGTTAAGAGTGCCAGCGACCAGAGCTTGAATCCGACGCCGTCTGTTAGGAGTTTGTACGTTCTCCGTGTGTCTGCGTGGGTTTGCCAGAGTGCTCTGGTTTCCTCTCACCATTCAAAATGTTTGGGGTTGGTTGATTAATTGGATGCCATTGCCTTCATGGGCCAGAAGGGTCTTATACAGTGCAGTGTTTAAAAATATCTCCTCTCAGGATCCACCCACCAACTCACAAATCAATTGGGTGCACTTTCATCACACTCTCAATCACAAGTGGGGTGAACAATACTGCAGATTCCATATCACCCAATAGGCCTCCACTCTTGTAAAGGCCTAGGAGTAAAGGCCTTCTCACTTGCTTCATCTGCTTCTGAACCTCCAATAGTTTATGAATGAGGACACCTGAGCATGCATTCTTTTCCATCTCTCACCATGCAAGAAATGTTCCTCCCTTCTATTTGTTCTATCGTGGATGACCTCACATTTTCCCCACATCACCCATTTACTTAGCCTGTCTGGATGTCCCTAAAGCCTCTACAAATTCTTCTCATAGCCCACGTTGTGTCATTGGCAAACAGACATACTCCAGCTAATCCACTGCCATCAAATGGGTGTTACAGGATACAAACTGCCACCCTCAGTCGATGCCCCTCACATTCCACTTCACTTTCCCTGCCCTCAGTTAATCTCTGGAGCTTCCCCAATCTTCAAGCTCGCTTTTTTTTTGAAGCATTGATTCTTTTCTCCTGATCTCATACCATTTTGAAACAACCAAAGGAGCCATCCGAGACTCCAATATTCGTGAAGCAATATTTATCTGTCTAGCTGAAAGAGTTATTCCAGTATATGTATTGTTTGCCTGCACGTGCGTTAGGTGTGATCGTGTGTCTGCGTGTTTCGCACTAAGGACCAGATAATGCTGTTCCATCAGGTTGTACTTGGACAATCAGTTGACAATAAACTTAATTCCTCTTGATAACCACAGCTCAACCATTTTTCCTTAATGTTTTGCCTTAAAGGGATACATTACTTCTAAACTATGAATTAATTCTATGAAAATTATGCTGCTTTAATTTTACACTTCTGAACTCCCCTGGCTCTGTGTGGATTCATCAATTGCATTATTTCAATCTTTCGTTTAAAAAAAAAAAATTTTCTTGTGATCTCCATTCCCGAGGAAACCTCGTGGTAAAAGAATCTTGTGAAGCCCGGTACATAAAGCACTTGGCCCCACTTTCTCCTCTTCTACTTTAAAAAAAACCGTAATTTGTAGCAACATTTTGCACTGTGACCGCTGCCATAAAACAGCACGTTTTCATGCCATTAAATTCTGAAATTAGCTTGCCACCACAGCAAGCCTACCCCTGAGCTGAAAGCCCTGCAAAGGTAGTGGACGCAGCCCAGGACATCATCCTCTCCACCATCGAGCGCACCTAAGGGGAACCCTGCCGTCAGAGAGCAGCAGCAGCCATTCAGGATCCAGCACATGCTCTACTCTTGCTGCTGCCATCAGGAAGGAGGTACAGGCGTCACAAGACTCACACCACCAGGTGCAGGAACAGCTGCTACCTCCAGGCTCCTCAACAACAAACTCAATCAGGGACTCGTTTAAGGACTCTTAATTTGCACATTATTTATTACTGAATATTTATTTTCTGTATTGCACAATTTGCACTTCATTCTTGTTTACATTTCTTTCTTTTGTACACATTTTTTTTGCACTACTGATAAGTAGAAATTCTGCCTGGCCCACAGGAAAAAGAACCTCAGGGTTGTATGCGATGTCATGTCTGTAGTCTGACTATGGAAACCAATGGAATGTCACCGAAGACTCTTGAAAACTTGGAGAGCATTCTGGCTGGTTGCATCACCATCCAGCCAATGCGCAGGACAGGAGAAAAAAAACACCAGAGGCTCGTCAACTCGGCCCGCGACATCACGGACACCAGGCTTCACTCCGTCCAGGCCATCGACAAGAGGCAGTGTCTTAAAAGCCTCTATCCTCACCATCCGGGCTGTGCCCTCCTCACTCAAAATGGTACAGGAGCCTGAAGACGAGCACTCAGCGGCACAAGGACAGCTCCTTCCCCGCTGCCATCAGATTCCTGAGTGAACAATGAACCACAGACCCTTGGACTTTTCATGCGCCATTTGCATCGATTTTCTAAGGTGGTTCATGTAAATGTTTGCACTGTAATGCTACTTCAAAATTTGGTGATTTGTTCATGACAAATTCTGATTCTGAACTGGAATTTAAAAGTAGGAATGTTTCGATAACTACAATGGTGGGAATTTTGGACATATTTAGTGACCATGTGTGCTGCAAGGAAATGTTGAGAAGGTTGACTCAGTGGTTTGCTGGGTTGAAAGGACGACAACGTGAAGGCTGAGCAGATTGGACAGTCCATGGGAAGTAAAGAAATCATCCTGAAGTGGAAAGAGAGAGCTTCAAGTCCTCAGGAATAGATATCTCCGATGATCCGACTTGGACCGATCACAGTAATGGAACAGTCTAAACAGCCCTTTCTTGATTAGAAGCATACTTGCTGGATGCATCACAGGGACTGCTCTGCTCAAGATCAGAAGGCAACAAAGGAAGCTTAGAGCATCACACAAAGTTCCCTCCTCTCCATGGATCCCACCTGCAATTTCCCTGCCCCATCCCCCCACCCCCCCTGCCTAGGAAAGGCACCCAAACACACTGGAAGTCCCATCACACCTCAGACACACTTCCTCCTCCCGTCAAGGAGGAGGATCAAGAATCTGAAATAAGGCTCAAAGACAGCACACTTCATAACCACAAAAATAAACATTTTGAGCCCTTCAAAATGAATTTTATCTTGGAAACACAGGACACTGTTCGACCTGCTGAGTTTCTCCAGCATTGTGTTTTTACGTCAGTCACAGTGTCTGTAGGTTTTCGTGCTTTACTTCAATGACACTTCTCTTCCCTGCAGCCATTCATGCTCCTAACTAAATCCAACAGGGTTCTCATGCTGCCCTTGCTATGAAATGATGGATCTGTTCCCAACTGTAACTCTATACTCCAAAATTGTTCTTGTTCTTCCACTGTGTACAACTCCCCGAATGTTAATCTATTAAATTGCTCCCTGCATGAGATAAATAAAGAGGAAAACCTTTTTGAAACATGCAAGCTTCTGAGTTTGAAGTTGGGTTCAGATGGGGTGGGTTCTGAGAGGATATTTCCTCTTGTGCGGGGATCCAGTATCAGGAAGCAGTTTTAAATGGGAGGTGGCCCATTTCAGATGGAGTGAACAAATTCCTCTTGTGAATTGCTTCATGCAAGCCACAGAGACTGTTTAAAGTGGAGATCGACACACCTTTGGACTAAAGGGATGAGATGTCTGGGGAGAGAGCAGGAAGATGAGCTTGAAGCAGGCCTAATGGGCTGAATGGCCTTCTCCTCCCATCTCATGTTCTTCAAGACTCTCGAATTACTAAATCATCAATTAACCTTTTCTTATGACACGATCCAATGAGAAATGCCAATCTCCTTGATTAGAAATGGTTTGCACGCAGTCTAACTGTACTGTTTTAACAACTCTTTTCAAGTGCAGTCTGAACATGTGTGGCCAGCTTACAATCCATACTTTGGGCAGTATCTGGGCTTCAGGTTCAGAAGAATCAATCATGAAATCAAAGAACAGGAGAGCAGTTCATGACTCCTGGCAAAGGACAGGTTTACCACTCACTGGGGTGAGGAATGCCAGAGTGAAGAGGTCATTGCCGATACATATCTAAGAAACCTTCTGTCCAGACACACCAACTGCTACAGTCTGGTGTTTGGTGAGCTAGACTCAAAAATTACTTGGCCTAAAATGTCATCTCCAACTGGGACGAATTCTACCTCGCTCCTCGATCCGCTGAAGTATCTCCACCCACTGGGACAGTTCGACATCCAACAGCCCCATCATCCAATGAGATAATACTGGCCAGATGGAACTTGGGGTATCATGTGCAATTCTGGTTGTCACGTCACAGGAAGGATACAATGGGAACAAAGGAGATTCAACAGGCTGTTGCTTGGACTGGATGACTTTAATTATGAAGAGAGATTGGATAGGCTGGGCTATTTCAGTGAGGGTAAAAAAAACCAATTAACTAATAAATCACAAAAAAATTCCAATTTTCAATCCGAAAGGACGAGCCGCATAAAACGTTACGAGTCCAGAGGATCCCAAAACCCAGCACCTATAGATATGCACCACAACAAAGGGTTACTTAAACAACAGTTGCTTTTAATCATCTTTGAACATGAAAATCGAATCAAATTTTAACTTATCTCTATTGACTCACTTAACCCCCTTCTAATTCTAAGCGCACGAGTGTGTAATGTGTGTGTAAGTTCAGCAACGTTCTTGGGTTCACAGTCCAATCTCACTCTTGTACTGTGCACAGAAGTTAACATTAATAAAGTCCACCAGGCTTTGGTGCTTAACAGGTAAATGGTTACCACTTGTTGGTTTTAAGAGAGAGAGTTTTTCCTGTTTCAGGTCATCATAGAGTTCCTTTCTGTTTCTCCTATTCCAAGGAAAACACCAGACATCCAGTCCTCTCCTTTGTTTCAAAGCTTGCCAGCTTGTCCCTCTGGAACCGATGTCCTTCTCTTTCTCTCTCTCACTCCCTTCTCTCTGAGAGCAAAGCCTCTTTTTTTCTGCTCTCTGCCTGCCAAGATCACATGACCTTCCAGACAGTAAATCCTCTTTTCCAGACAAAGCTGCTACTGCCTGTTGTTACATTTGTGGCCTTTTGCAAATAACAGTCCATCCTGAGTCTGAGCACTTGCAAAAGCTCCTGCAAAAGTTTTGTGTTTTAAAATGTTTGTGTGTGACCTGCTCTAACAAACCTTTCCCAATTTATCTCCCAAACACCTCTATGTACTCTGTCACAATAGAAGTTCAGAAGATCATAAAGAAAATACTCAGAACATTTCCCCCATGGCAGGGATATAAAAACAAGAGGACATTGGTTTCAAGTTGGGAAGGAGGTTGGAGCAAAAGTTTTTTTTAAGAAAACATACTGAGCGGTTGATATCTAGAACTGACAGCCAAAGGTGGCAGTGAAATGAGATACAGTCATTAGAGGACATTTTGACAGGCAGTTCAAAAATCAAGGCATGGACAGATATGGTCCTCATGCAGGGCTATTGCAGATGGGCAAAAGATCTGGCAGGGACAGGGCCCGTTTCAGTGCCGTCTGACTGCACGGAGCCCTGGGATAGGTGATGAGAGAGGCCAATGTTGGCATCTCTCTCTCTCTCTTTCCAGATTGCTCCTCCTTCAGAAGGAACTACCAACAAGAATCAAACCAGATATTCGTCGGAGGTAGAAAATTCACAACCCAGCTCCGAGGCAGATCCAAAGTGCCCAGATCAAGCGGTGGGAACATCAATGTGTCACAGTGCCAAGGTAAAAGTGACTTTTCCAACCCAAGCAGGTGTAAGGCATTGCCAACTCGCGAGTTAAAACGATTGCAACCTCAACTTACTCTGGAAATGGTCAGAGGCATGTTGAAATCCTTCCCTCCCTGTAACCTGAAGCCCCAAGGAGCGGGGCCGGTGAGAGACACGTTGTACGCCGACATCCTTCAATGTCCCACCAGCCACTTGAAGCCGCGACTGGGAAAGGTCTTTCGGGAGGGAAGGAAGAGAAAGGAGCCGTGAATACAATGTGTTACACCCCCCCCCACCACCCCAATCCCCTTCCCCCTAACCCCCCACCATCCCCTTCCCCCTAAACCCCCCACCACCCCTTCCCCCAAATCCCTCCCCCCAAACCCCACCACCCACCGCCTTTCCTCCTCCCCAAACCCCCCACCACCCCCTTCCTCCTCCCCAAACCCCCCACCACCCCCTTCCTTCACCCCAAACCCCCCCCCCCAAACCACAGAAAGAGTCACAGAATGACCGAGTGAAGAGGGGCCGGAGTGCTATCCCAGAATAGAAGCACGGTGTCAGGCTGCAGGAGCCCACGGGAGAATGCGCCATACATGGACGGTAACTCAATACCCAATATGCCAGGATTCCATGACTCACAGCCCCAATATAGGACGGATTTTTCTCGGCTCCCCAAATCTACTCGGAAAGCTTTTGCATTTAACCCCCCCCCCCCCCCACCACCAACTCAACCCCAATGAATACCAAAAAGGCTGCAGACCTGATGACCGGGGGTTGCAAACAAGGCATCGCACGGAGTGAGTCTCACGGGAATGCAATGCCAAATGGTCACGGATTTGATCTCCCCTCCCTCCGAGGGAGCCCTTTTAAATGGGAGGGACCCCCCCGGAGGGACCCCCCCCCCTTCGAACCCCCAACAAGGGACTGGAAAATGCATCCCTGTTCACTCGAACCGGCTGCTCGGCCACGTCCAAAGGATCCATTAAAAAAAATCAAATCCAGGCGACCCAAATCCAAATTCTGCAAGTGGGGGGGGGGGTCACAGTTTCCGGGTGGTGGTGACAGTGCGATAAAAGTTGGGAATAAGTTAGCGATGTCCTGAAAGTTCCCCAATTTGTGACAGCGGGCTCTAAGGGAAGTCGACTCTGGTCGCAAGGGCAGGTGTCTGTCGGCGGTGGTGGGGGGTGGGGGGTGGGGGGTGGGGGGAGGTGCCTTTGCAATTTGCAAAGCCCCCCTTTCCTGAGGTTTAAAGGTTCAGCTATTACATTAGAAGCCGCCCCCAACCCATCTCCAGTACAGATCCAACGCGGTGCGATTGCTTTCTTTAAAACGCTGCATGCAAAAGAAAAATTGCTGTACGCAAGAGGACAAATGTTTCTTTTTTAAAAAAAAAAGCAAAGAGGGTTGTTCTCATACCACGTCCCTGCTGCTCGCCTTCGTCTCCCGAAGCGATGCTGCGGAGTATCAGTAAGCGCATTTATCAGCTCGGATCCCCGGGCGTGACGTCAGCTGATGAGCGCTGACAGCTGGGGACTGGGACATTTAAACAGGCCAGGCTTGCTCAGGTGCTCCAGCTAGCCCTGCCTTCCCGGGAAGTTGCTCCTGCCAAATAGCCAGGGTGTTGGGACATCAAATCCAACCACCCCCCCCCCCCCCCCAGCCTCTTGCACAAGGAAGCCCAGTACATCACAGGCAAAGACCCTCCCCACTATGGAGAGCATCTGTAGGGAGTAGCGGAGATCATCAAGGATCCACATCACCCAGCACTCCCTCTGTTCTCGGAGCTGCCATTAGGAAAGAGGTGCAGGTGCCATAAGACTCGCTCCACCAGGTTCAGGAACAGCTGCCACCCCTCCACGGTCAGACTCCTCAATGACAAACTACATCAGGGACTCATTTAAAGACTCTTACTTGTGCATTTTATTAATTTTTTATTCTCTCTTTTGCATTCATTATCTGTTTACAGTTTTTATTTGTTTACATGTATGTGTTGAGTACAGTTTTTTTTGGCACTACCAATAAGAGATACTTCTGCCTCGCCCACAGGAAAAAGAATCTCAGGGCCTATGCAATGTCCTCTGACAATAAATCTTAAATCTAGACTGCAAACATCAAAATGGCCGAGAGGGTCACTGGGATCTAACCTTTCCTTGACTGGGTTGCCTGTCCAAAGGAATTATAGAAGACCCTTTCCGTCCAGCACACAGTTATCTTCAATCCACTAACAGAAATAAAGGTACAGGTGTGTCACAATCAGAGCTGCCAGGTGAGGGAATAGCTTCTTCCCACCTGCTGTGATTGATCAACAATATCTTGTAACAGCGGCAATGCTCCTATAAACATTTAGATACATTTATTTTGATTATTTAGTAGAATCAGGATTTATTGTCACGAACGTGTCGCAAAGTCTGTCGTTTGGCGACAGCATCACTGTGCAAACATTTACAAGCCATGCCTGGACTTAACGTTGGATCGCAGATACATCCATGAGAGGTTAATAAAATTTTTTTAAATTTATGCCGGGTCCAACGTTAGCAGATGTTAAGTCATGCATCACACAGTCAACATGTGGGTTCTAAAATCAAAACAAATCGATTGCACTGCCTGCCGTATAATGGAACACAACTTGTAGTTCAGTACATATATATATATATATATATATATATATAATTGTAATCCATAATATATGTATGTGTATGTACATGTGCATGTACAATATAGAGGTTGAGGTAAATATGTATGTGTGTCCTGGGACACAGTATATTTCACCTATAATGATCAACTTACACCCAAATCAATTTGCTTCCCCACATACGGAACGTAACCCAGATGTAAATCGATGCATGGCTGTATATAAACCACCTTAAAATTAAATAAAAATACTTCAAGGAAAAGAAAAAAGTCAAAGTGAGGCAGTGTCTGTGGTTCATTGATCATTCAGGAATCTGATGGCGGAGGGGAAGAAGCTCCTGTAGTGGAGTGAAGTCTGGTGCCCGTGATGTTTCAGGCTGAGTTAACAACCCTCGAGTTTTTTGCCTGTCCTGAGTGTTGACATCTCTGTACCAAGCAGCCAGAATCTCGAGGTCTTGAGGTGTACCATGGAGAGCATTCTAGCTCGATTAGAAAGCCCAAAGAGGGCTGAAGGAATTATGAAAGATCCTTTCCATTCAGCGCACAGTATCTTCAACGCTCAACCATAAACAAATGCACGGGAGCATCAAAATCAGGGCTGGGGATTAGCTTCTTTCTACAGGGTGTGACTGATAAACAATATCCTGCAACCATGACAATCGGATTACTCGCAAATATTTCTATGTATATATTTTGAATATTTATGTGATCATTATGTAGTCTGTATTGTGTATTTTTGTGCATGCTCGATGGTCTGGAGAGATACTGTCTTGTCAGGTTGTATCAATCATTACAGCACAGTACAGGCCCTTCGACCCATGATGTTGTGCTAGCCCATTTATACCTATCAATAAAAAACATATCTCCTAACCCTCTATTTTTCTTTCATCCATGCTCCTATCGAAGAGTTTCTTAAATGCCCCTATTGTTCCAGCCTCCACCATCACCCCTGGCAAAGCATTCCAAAACTCTGTGTAAAAAAATTGTACCTCTGGTGTCTCCCCTAAAACATGGTATTATGAACACAAGGTATGGGTGAGGCCGCATCTGGAGTACAGCGTGCAGTTCTGGTCCCCTTACTCAAGGACGGATGTATTGGCTTTGGAGGTGGTGCAGAGGAGGTTCACCAGGTTGATTCCAGAGATGAGGGGTTTGGCCTATGAGGAGAGATGGAGTCACCTGGGACTGTACTCGCTGGAATTCAGATGAATGGTGGGGGAGGGGGGGCGGAGGGGGTCCTTAGAGAAACATAAAATTGTGAAAAGGATAACTAAGATCGAGGCAGCAAAGTCATTTCTACTGATAGGGAGACCAGAACTTGGGGACATAACTGTAAGATTCAGGGTAGTAGATTTAGGACAGAAATGAAAACCGACTGCTTTTTCCCAAGGGCGGTGAATCTATGGAACTCGCTGCCTATTGAAGCAGTGGAGGTGACCTCAGTAAATACATTTGAGTCAAGGTTGGATAGATTTTTACAAAGTAGGGGAATTGGGGAAAAGGCATATTCCTATGACCCAATCAGCCATGATCAAATTGAATAGCAGAGCAGGCTTGATGGGCCGGATGGCCAACTCCTGCTCCTATTTCTTATGTTTTTAAGACCAGGAGTTAACTTGCCAACTTTGACCAATATTTATTCCCTGGTCAATGCGATATTAAGAGTTCATTTTGCCATATGACATTTTCATGGATGTACCACTGTGCCTACTGTATTGTGGTGGTAATTAGTTTAAAGTTTAAACTTCCTTGTATTCTGAAGCCCAAACTCCTTCTTCTCCAAGCAACTTCCTTTCTTCAAAATGGCCACTGGCTAGAGTTTCGGCCTCAGGTCCCCGATTAACACCGATCTTATTTCTGTGGACGCCACAGACTTGGCAAAAGTTTTCATCCTGCTCAGAATATTCAATTGATTGTAGCCAATTTCCCAGGACTGGGATCATTGGGATGTGATGTACAAGATGCACCTTCTCACCCGTGCTCTCTGTGGCCCGCAACCAGCGACGCACGGCACAGATCTGGGGAGGATTGCCAAGGTTGCTGCTTCCCCCCTTGAGGCTCCTGGATCTGCCCCTCCTCCCTAGCTATTAGAACCATAGAATACTACTGCACAGAAAGAGGTCCTTCACCCCTTCTAGTCTGTGCCAAACTATTTTTTTTGCCAAGTCTCACTGACCTGCATCTGGACTGCATTCCTCCATACCCCTCTCATCCAGGTCCAATTTTTTTCTTAAATGTCAAAAATGAGCTCTCGTTTACAATTTCCACACTCCCTCTACTCTGTGAAAAGAAGTCCCTCTAAACTGTTCCCCTTCCACAGGCTTTGCATTGCCTATCTGCCTGTTTTGCTCACTGCAGTGGTACACAATTTATCCAGTATCTTCATGGAAGGAGTCTTCCAACTGGTCTATGTCTCCCACTTGATTGGCAGGAAAGGTCTGATTTCTATTTCCATCCATTACTTCCCATGGTTAGCGGAATGCCTTTACAGTGCCAGCGATTGGAATCAGGGTGCGAATCCCACGCTGTCTGTAAGGAGTTTGTACGCTCTCCCCATGTCCGCGAGGGTTTTCCCCTGGAGGGCTCCGGTGTCCTCCCACCGTTCAAAACTTACAGGGAGTGTAAGTTAATCGCGTGTAATTGGGTGGCATGGGCTTGTGGGCCGAAATAGCCTGTTACTGTTTAATTTAAATTAAAACACTTAAATATAGAAACATTTTTGCATCTACCATGTAAGTTCACTGTAATGAATACAAAGTCTTCTTGTCTGTGGTTTTTACCCGTCACTCAGTCCATCAGTTCCTCTGCTGCCCTCTGCACACATGAATTTGCCCTGTCGTCCAGATCAGCCACCCTCAGCAGAAGCCGTGCTCCCCTCCCCCACCCCTCCCTCCAGGGGGCCACAGCACACTTAAGGACTGAAATCATAAAATATTTTTATGTAGTCAATCAGAGATAGGTATGGAAGAAACCAACTAAATAACTGCTTCCCGGGGAAGCGGGCCCATAAACTTTGAGCAGGGCCATAAGCGGGCCACAGTCAACAAAAGGTTGAGAATGGGTGCCCTGGATGGAGATGAATATACCATAATTTTTCTTTGTAAGCATGTGTGGAGTTTGGACACTTCCATATAGGGAGAGCACTTTTTCTGGAGCACCTTGTGAATGCAAGAATTTATTTCATGCCATCTACACCAGCGGCATTTTGAATTCTCTTGTGTTTATCAACAAGGATTTCAAGAGATCCTTGACATTATGATGCCACTGCACAAGGCGATAATAAGTCCACACTTGGAATACTATGGGGAATTACGGTTGCCGAGCTATAGGAAGGATGTCAATAAGTTGGAAGGGGTGCAGAGGAAATTCACAGAATGTTGCAGGGCTGGAAGACTTGGTTAGACTGGCTGGATATTTATTCCCTAAAGTATCATAGGGTGAGGTGTGACCCTATAGAAGTTTATAAGATCATAAAAGGCATGGATTACGTGAATATTCACTTTAAGTAAAAGAGTCACTGAATGTCCGTGGATTTGCCTCCAGCGGTCCCGCAACCTCACAGGCTCTTGTTCAAGCCATTGGCAGCCTGAGCCCCAGATCCAAACCTCTGATATGATCGGGAAACCTTCTGCGCCCAAGCCCCCTTCGGGAGCCCTTCTTGCTCTCCGCACCCTCTTTAATTTCGGATCCAATACCTGGTTGGCATGAGCCAGGCTCCAGCATCCTGCAGCCTGTGAGGGTACCTTCTACCGCATGTCGCCAGCAGCCCGCAGCCTGTGCGGAACCCTTTAGCCACTGAGCCCCTCGCTGGTCTGCTGCCTTGTAGGGTCATCTGCCAGGCTTGCCCCTCTCATGGGGGGGGGGGGATCCTTCATTTCTGGTACCCTGTGCTGATCTGCTGCTCCCCCACATTCTGCAACCGCTCATGGTGTGCCCTCTTGGGCACAGGACTTTGCAGTCACAGGATGTTACAAAACACCTTGAATAGGCTGTTTAAAGCCTGTGCAGTGATTAGGCAGTAGGACCCAGTGAAGCAATGCTGTGTCTCCGCTCCCCACTCTCCCAGGTCCACACCCACAGCAGATCTGGCAGCACTTCCCTGTTTTCCCCAGGGTAGACAATTGTAGAGCAATAGGGGAATGGGTTTAAGGTGAGAGGAGGGGGAAGATTTAAAAGGGACTAAGGAAATGGTCTCTCCAAGATGTTGAAAGGGGAAGGTAAGCAATAAATTGACGTCTGCATAGAAGCTGGGACCTGGACTAGTAAACAACCTGCCACACGGTTTCGACCTCTCGGTGACGATAGAGGTGACAGACATTGTGAAGGGAGATTCATTAAACGCAGGAGCAGGTGTGATCTGGCTTGGAAAGTTGTGACTAGAAATGTGAAGGAATTTCATCAGTGATTATGCAAACACGTGGCCAGAGGGTCAGCACCAAGTTGGTGGGGGGAAATGGCCAGAGGGAATACAGGGTGTTATTCCTCCAATTTGTAGGTGGTCTCCATTTAGCAGTGCAGGAGACCATGGGGAGTCATGCCAACATGAGAATGAAAGGGGGAATTGAAATGGGTTGACACTGGGAGACCCACGCTATTGCGGCGGACAGAGCAACGGTATTGAACAAAGCAATCTGTCAGTCTGAGACCAGTCTATCTGATGTCTCTCAATGGGAGCACTGGATCCAGAAGATGACTCCTCCTTGTGTGGGTTCAAAGAATAGCAGATCTGGAGACAGGCTGAGTGCAGAAATAAACTTTATTGAAGCACACGGAAGGAGATTGCAACAGGGATAACACACACGAGTACTCTCAATCACACAACGCATTGCAACCAGTCACATCGGACTTAACATGACCGATACCAGCAACTATTTATACAAACCTATCACAACCAAGGTGTACAATATGCTACCTACCATTCCTTGTCTTACATGGGAATGGCTCAGATGCAATCTACAATAGTATACAACAGCCCCCATCCCCATGTAGTGCATGAGGGCTGTTAACTCAACCTGCGACATCACAGGCACCAGACTTCACTCCACTACATTACCTATGATTCTTCCAGCGCTGTCCACAGCAGGGTTCATCTCAAGGCTAAAGAGCTACTGCACATGGTGGACTTTATAGTAAAATAAGCTGGAGGGTGTAGCCCAGGTAATCACTGGGTGATTAAAGGGGCCAATGGTCAGGTGTGCACTATAGGTGGACAGAGTCCAACCTTGATTGGCAGGTGACACGACTTCAAAATAGATTGCAGGTGGAGAGGTCACGTGACCCTCCTCAATCCCCACTCCCACCAGGTTCCCGACAGAGAAGTCACATGACCCTCCACAATCCCCACTCCCACCAGGTTCCAAAGAGAGAGGTCACGTGACCCACCACAATCCCCATTCTCACCAGGTTTGTGACGGAGAGGTCACGTGACCCTCCCCAATCCCCACTCCACCCCTGCAGATGGATAAGTGAAGTGTTGTTGCACTTGGAAGGACTGTTTGGGGCCCTGAATGGTGGTGAGGAAGGAGGTGTGGGTGCAAGTGGTCACAGGGGGAGGTGCCATAGGGGCAGTTGGTGGGAAGGAATGAGTGGATGAGGGAGTCACGGAAGGAGTGGTCCCTTCAGAAGGTGGAGAGCGGAGGAGAGGGGAAGCTATGTCTTTGTGGTGGGATCACGTAGTAGGTAGGTAGTGGAAATTGTGGAGGATAGATAATACATTGGATGTGGTAAGATGGTAGATAAAGACCAAGGGAATCCTATCCTTGTTGCAGCTGGGGGCAGAGGGGGCCAGGGCGGATGTGTAGGAAATGGATGATATGTGGGTGAGGGCCAAGTTCAAGGGAGTAGAGGGGAAGCCACATTTATTGAAGAAGGAGAACATCTTGTATGATCTCACATGGAAGACCTCGTCCTGGGAGCAGATACGATGGAGAGGGAGGAATTGAAAGAAAGGAATGGGGACAGGGCGCGAAGAGTTGTAGTCAAGGTAACTGTTGGGGGTTGGTAGGTTTGTGGAAAATGTCTGTTGGGGGTTTGTCTGAGATGGAGATATAGAGATCAAGGAAAAGGAGAATGCTGCTGGAGGTGGACCAAATGAATTTGAGGTCAGGGTTGAAGATGGTGGATAAAGTTGACAAGTTCATCATGGGTGCAGGGGGCAGCTTCAATATAATGGAGGAAGAGTTGAGGAGCTTGCAGCATTGCGGGGTTATTGTTACGATAAGTCAAATGGTGCAGGGTGTGGAGAAATGGACCTTTTGCCAGCTTGGAGGGGAGGTTGGTTAACGTGATGGACTGAATGATGTTCACAACTCTCTGCAGTTTCTTGCGATCTTGGGTGGACCATTTCCCTTCCCAAATATCTGGACTGGACACTTAACACCTAACAATGTTGGCAAGAGACCTCAAGGACTTGCTCAGGCTTCTCATGATGTTGGCTGTGCAGCTGAAGGTCCCAACCCGGCTGCAGCCACTGGCGACTTGCGGTTGGTCGATGGACTCACACGGGCTGTGGGCCGCTGGCGACAGCCTCATGGAAATCGAGTATCAGGACTGGGATTCGAGAGGGTGATGAGGGCAAGAAGGGCACCTGAAGGACCTTGGGTGCTGATGGCTTCCTCCTCACGTTGGAGGTTTGGATCTGGAGCTTTGGTTTCCAATGGCTTGAACTGGAGTTTGAGATGACGGGAACACTGGAGGCGAATCCACAGACACACAGTGTCCTTGAGGGGACTCTCTTTCACTTTGTTTTCTCTCATTGTGTGGGGAACTGGGCAATGCTCGTGGTGATCCTTTGCCTTAAATACCGTATAAATGCGCGGCACAGTTGATACCATGAAAAGACCCCCTATTTTTGACCAAGAAATCTAGTTTTTTTCCCACATATCGCATGTAAAAGTGGCCCACCCTCTGGAGCTCCCGATGCCCCAACTGCGGATTCTCACCAAGATCCTGCCTATCGACCCATCCGAGCTCCTGACACCCTGAACAACACAGGTATTTTCGGCAGTCAAAAGAGTAGTGTGCATGTAATAGTCGACCCCATAAATTTTTCCTGAAAAATTGGTCCATAATATTCTACTGTTCCATATGTATATATGGTACGTCACATAAAATATATATATGTATTTATCATGTATATACATACATTCATCATGTATATTCCATTTTTATGTACAGTATTATTGTGACAATAAAAGGTGCCCTTTCCTGTTGTAGCATCAACATGGTGGGACAGGTGATGATGGCGATGTTCACTGTTAAGAACTTGAAGCTTTTCACCTCAGCACCATTGATACTTACCTGCAAGTCTTCCAGATGTGGAAATTCATGAAACGAGGACAGGACAGAGGAAAGGTGAGAATTGATGGGCGGGGTTGGGGGTGGGGAGGTCGGAGGGTGGGGGTGGAGGGAGGGAGGTCAGAAGCCCAAAATATCAGTAATATATCTTCACCTCCTATGGACACTACAAAACCTGCTGAGTTCCGTCAGCATTTACTGTGTTTTTACCACGATCACGGTGTCTGGAGACTTTGGTCTTTCGCTCTTTGAGGAGGGTGATATGATCCTCTCTAGAAGTAAAAGAGTCATCGTGTTTCCTCCTCAGGATGGGTCCTTTGTCCACCCTTACAGCACAACTGCTGTCATGGTCATGTTCCAGAATGTGCCTAGTAACTGTCTCACCTCCCACAAAATACAAGTGTTTTGAGGGGGTGGGGGGTGTGGGTACAACAAAGAACTTGCTTCTGATTGCATCCACATTTCCAATCCGTCGTTCAGAGGCATTTACAATTAAAATAAACAATTGAAAAAAAAAACCAGCCAAAAAATTAAAAGTAACTAAAGCAAAATATTGGAACATTTTGTCTGGATTCCCTTTGAAGTTCCTGTAGCCTGGCAAATGCTGGGGAATCCCAGCAGGATTGAGATCAGATACTGGGCATCCGTCAGGAGATTCTGTTTCAAATACTGAACCTTGGCTTCGAACTGCCCAGTGAATACAGTTCAGTGCGCATCTTCTCAACGGTGAAGACATATTGATAGCCGTTCATTCCTCGGAATGTCCTGAAGTTGTGTGGTGATCTAATGCGGTGGTTCTCCACCTCTTTCTTTCCACTCACATACCACTTTAAGTAATCCCTACACCATCGGTGCTCTGAGATGAGTAAGGGATGGCTTAAAGTGGGATGTGGGTGGGAAGGGAAGGTTGAGAATCACTGCTCTAGACCCAAATGTTACTGAAATATTTTGCTTGAGAAAAATTGCCATTGGCCCATTTCCTTTGGAGTTCTGAAACCGTGCACATAATGAGTCAGTGAGGTATGATTAAAACAGTGGTTTTCAAACTTTTTCTTTCCACCACAGAGCACCGATGGCATAGGGATTACTTAAAGTGGGACGTGAGTGGAAAGAAAAAGGTTGAGAACCACTGGATATTTGGAGTTTTTTGCTGCTTTCTGGGACATATTTAAAGTGCAATTGCCAATGGACAACAGCAGATGGCAGGACAGGTCAGAGCAATCTCTCCAGGTATCTTCAGGGGTTGGCACAGACTGGGAGATCGCTTAGTTGAGCACCTGGACTCTGTCTGCTGCAACAACCTGGATCTCCCAACGGCCACCCATTTCAATTCCCCACCCCATTCCCTTGCTGACATGTCTGTCCATGGCCTCGTCCACTGCCAGACTGACACCACCCACAAATTGGAGGAACAGCACCTCACCTGCCATCTGGGCACCCTCCAACCAGATGGCATTAACATCGACGGCTCCGGTTTCTATTAAACCACCCCTGCCCTACTTCTTCCCCCTGTTGCCCTCTACCACTCTCTCTCTCTCTCTCTCTCTCTCTCATTCACTCACTCTCCCTTCCCTTTTCCTTCTGCCTCTCTTCACAGAGCCAAAATCAATTCTTACCTCTCCTCTTATCAAATCCAATGAACACCTCTTGTTGGTCTGGACCCCTGGCCAATGTTCGGTTTTTCTGATGCCTTCCTGTTCTTTGCTTATACCTTGAAGAAAGGCTCAGGCCCAGAAACGTCAGTACTGCATCTTTACCTCCTATGGACGCTGTGAGACCGGCTGAGTTCTCCTGATGCTTCAGTCACAGCATCTGCAGACTTTCGTCATTCACTCTGTTCCCTTTCATCCACACCCAATCATTTTTAAACTTCTATGTGGTGAAACCACTATTGGACATATTTGTTATATGTAAATCACATGACCTTCCCTAGTTGACCCTGCTCTCACTGGCCGGCTCTTGACTCCTCCCCCTTTCTTCCCCACAAAGGCTGTCCTGCCCCCAGTTCAGACCTGGGTCAGTGTGAGCAGCCAACACAGGGACGCTGTCCATCTCTTGTAAATAAAAGTCTTCAGTTTCGGCAACTTTCAGTCTTTGTGCAATTGATCGTGCATCACGCTATAAGCATCCAAAGCTCTGGAGGTGTGTGGAGGGGGAAGCCACAACCTATCCAACCTCAAGGCCTCCAGTCCTGGTAATATCCTCAAGAGGGTTGGAACCAGGCTTGAGGAAGGGAGCTGGAGACTGAGACCATCCCAAAGTGATCTTGCACCCATCCAGCGCTGGAGGTGGGACATGCAGAGTCACAACTTGGAGGCTGTACTGGGGAGGGAGAGGGGATATTGTATTAGGGACCAGCAGCCCCAATCTCAATCGTAGCCTTGCAAGTGCGCCTCAAGTGTGTTATTTGTGGAAGTGAGGGTCTCATATCTCCCACCCCCTGAACATTAGTACTCAGAGAGATAGAGCTGTGTGGTACCTGAGATCATTCGGGGGATTAGTTTGTAACAGAGAAGGAAAAAATCCAAGTCCAATCAAAGGGTCAGTACCTTGCAAAGCATCTCAGACTCTCAGGAGCAGGGCTTCTCAGTACGACTGGCCAGATGTCAAGGAACAGCCGGTGAGTCTCTGCTCCCAGGTTCAAAGCTCTCACTGTTATTAAATGATGGTAACTGTTGTTGACATTCAACAGCTCTCAGCCCTGATAATAAACAATAGTCAAAAGTTAAAATTATTACTTGAAGTAAGACACTAAAAGTGTACTTGCATTGAAACTATTCAAATCAATTAACAAAATGTTGGAACAGAAAAAAGGCCATTCAGCCCATCGAGTTTGCCCCGCCATTCAATCATGAGCTGATCCATTTTCCCACTCTGCCCCACTGCCCGGCCATTTCCCCACAACCTTCAATGACCTGGTGGATCAGGGATCTATCAAACTCTGCCTTAAATACACCTAGCCTCCAGAATGGCAACAAATTCAACAGATTTGCCACACTGGCTGAAGAGATTCCTCCGTGTCTCAGTTCTAAGTGGTCGCCCTTCAGTCCTGAAGTTGTGTCCCCTTGTCTCATCATTGCAAATGTCCTTTCCACATCTACTCTGTCCATGCCTGTCAACATTCGAAATATTTCAGTGAGATCCCCCCTCATTCTCCTAAATTTCAACGAGTTCAGATCAGACCGTCAAACATCCCTTTTTATCATAATTAAAACAAATAAGATTGTGTCTTGCCAACGTGATCCTTTTTTAAAAGAAGGGGTAAGGAGAAAAAAAGAGATCATGCATTTGATTCATGGGTAAAGATACATGGCGACCTTTCATGTCATATTTTCATTTGAAATAATTGTTTTTAATGTGATTAGATCGACTCACTCTTCCAAATCTTACCTTTGATTTTTTGATTCACAGTATCATATCTAATTAACATCTCTTGTTGGTCTGGACTCCTTCACCCCCAGGTCTTTCTGACGCCTTCCTGTTCTTTGTCGACACCTTGAAGAACCCAAGATTGTGTTATATGGCAACACCCAACCCCAACCAACAAATTTTCCCCTGCAACCGCTGCAACCGTGTCTGCCTGTCCCGCATCGGACTTGTCAGCCACAAACGAGCCTGCAGCTGACGTGGACATTTACCCCCTCCATAAATCTTCATCCGCGAAGCCAAGCCAAAGAAAGAAAAGAAGAAAGAAAAAGAAGGGTTCAAGCCCAAAACGTCAGTAATGTATGTAACCCTCAGGATAAGCTGCTCTGATGGGTTTTGTTTTGGTTAGTTTTTTTTAATAGAGTAGGTTAGGTGGGTTTATATATATCTAAAACTTTTCTGTCTTCACCCAGTGCAGTGGACGGAGGACTGAGTTTTTACTGTTTGAATTTTTAACTTGATATACATACATATACATAGGCAATATTTTATTTTTAGTTTCATTTACTTTTCTTCATTGTACTGTATTTATTATAAAAACCAATAAAAAAGGGGACAAATGGGACTAGCTCATGAAGGCATGGATTAGCTGGGTCCCTGTCGTGACTTTTTCTTCATGTTTTCATACACATTTGTCTGTACCAGCCCGCAGACCCATCCATCCGCCCTCTTTTCCCCCACTTATTTTCCATTCTCCCATTTTGGTCCCAAGCGCCATCCTCTGATTCTCCCAGGCAACCCGCAGAGGCCAATGGACCCTTCCAGTGTGCACTCCTTTGGGACGTGGGAGGGAAACCAGAGCACCCGCAGGAAAGCCTCGAGGTTCCGGGTGAGCCGCAAACTCCACGCAGACAGCACCGGAGGTCAGGTCTGAAGTTGGGTCGTGACATCGGGTGACAGCAGAGCTGACTGCAGCACTGCTGAGCCAACCATGGATTGGGCTGTGGTCAACAGTTTTCCCCATTCATTTCCATCGGCCTGAGCTCAGTGCCTGAGAGAAGTCTGCAGACACTGTGCTTGAAGTAAAAACACAATTCTGGAGAAACTCAGCAGGTCAAACAGTGTACTTACATTTCATATTTGTTGTACATACATGACATCACATACAACCCTGAGATTCCTTTTTACAGCGGGCGAGGCAGAATTACCACTTATTGTTAGTGTAAAAAAACTGTACACAATGTACACATGCAAACAAACAATGAAATGTAAACAAACTGACTGTGCAATACAGAGAGAATTTTAAAAATCAATAAAGTGCACAAGAGTCCTTAAATGAGTCTCTGATCACATTTGTTGTTGAGGAGTCTGATGGTGGAGGGGTAGCAGCTGTTCCTGAACCTGATGGTGCAAGTCTTGTTGCACTGAGACCTAGTAGTGGTGATGACAGAGCGTGTGCTAGATGGTGTGGATCCTTGATGATTGCAGCTGCTCTCCGATGGCAGTGTCCCCTTTAGATGTTGTCGATGGTGAGGAAGGTTTTACCTGTGATGTCCTGGGCTGAGACCACTAGCTTTTGCAGGGCTTTCTGCTCAGGGGTATTGGTTTCCCCATACCAGACCATGATGCACACTTTCCACCACACTTAATAGATACATCTTTATCTTTGCTGTACAAAGAACATTGTTTTAATTTATTTTTTTCATTTTCTAGGAATGTGAAAAAGGCCATTAATGAACGTTGATTTGTACACAAGTAAAATTGGCATAAAGCATTGAGCAGTGTGATGGAGGCTGGAATGTTAAATGAACTGTTACGGGTTATATTATATATCAATATGTCTTTAAAAGAGATAGATTGTGGGGGTTTAGTGTAGGTCACTTCACAAACAGAGTAACACTTCACAAAAGAGATCTTAATTAAAATGCAGGAGCTTTGCATAAGCAGAGACGTCATGTCCACAGTGGCTTTACAGAAACTTTGAAGAATGCCTATGGAGACTTCACAAGTAGGTGTTAATTGGACTGATTCTGGTGCCAACAATCTGTCTGTTTGTTGTTTAAGAGAAGTGTTCTGGTTTTTCACAAGCAGAGAGAGAGAGAGAGAGAGAACTGATTTCTGAAGTGGCTTTTGGGAGGCTGCAACAAGCTGGCAGCTAGTTGAAAGACCCCATTTTGAAGACGGGTTGCGAGTTCTGAGTTCAGTCTGTTGAAAAACCCTTGTAGCGCTTGCAAGAGGAAATGGCTGGCAAGAGTATTTCTCCTGAAATAAGGGGAAACAAGAGGAACTCTGTGGTGACGTGGAAGAAGAGGTGATCATTTGGAAAACCCATGACGGGGCAAGTTTCTTCTGCAAGACACTGAAGCAGCTGATCAGAGGGAATCAGTTTGTGTGTGTCCAACAAATATCTCACTCTGAAACCAACAGGAACCTTCCTGGGTGGTAACCAATTACCTTTAAGCTCCAGAGCTTGGTGAAGATTCATAAATGTTAAATTCTGTGCACAGTATAAGAATTGCCTGATACCAGTGAATTTGGAGGGGTGAAAAGGGAGATTGGACTGTGAAACAAAGAACTTTCCTGAACATATATACATTACATACATGTGTGCTTAGAATTAGAAGGGGGTTAAGTTAATAGTAATAAGTTAAAGTTTTTATGATTAAAGAAAATTAAGAGTAACTTTTAATTCAGGAACCATTTGTTTTCGTGAATTTCTATTGCTGCTGGATTTTGGACTCATAACAAAACCATCTAAGTAATGCTTATAACCAGCACTGAAATGATATGAGTCGAAAACATGATGATTACGTTTCTTCAATACTGTGGAAAAATATTCCCAGCATGGTCCTAAAAATGCGTTTCCAAAGCACAATTGCAGAGGAGTGCAAATCAAAATAAGGGTCATGTTTATTTGACTTGTTGATATGTCGTTGACCTCATCAAGCTAATTGGAATTGATTGACTGTTTTGTTTACCGGCAGGCAAATTTCAAAAGCTACCAGCTAATTATTTCAATTGTAGGATTTTGTTGGGGTTTAGCATCAAATTAAATCAATGTTAAATCATTGCATTCCTTTAGCTACAGTGAGCACTTTGGACCAATTTACAACTCTGAGCAAATTCAGAATTTATTGCACTGACTAAACAGGTTATATCACATTCATTGGACTCTAAAGTCTGTACATGTGACCCAGAGAAAGCATCGTTCCGGATTCCAGAGTCAAGAAGGTGGACATTTCAATGAGATAATTTTTCATTCTTCAACGCACTAATGAAAGGTCTAATCAGTCTCTCCGCACGCGATATCCCTCCCATCCCAGAAGCCAATTAAGCAAACAAGTAGACTGCATTTCACATCTGAACTTGTCCCAATGACCTTAAGAGAAGATGGCCAGCCACTCGAATTCCACTTTCCATACCAACATGTCTGTCCACAGCCTACCGTATGGCCAGGATTTAACCATATGTAGAATTGAAGGAACAAAATGGCTAGTGTTGTAGTTGGCACAACACTGTTACCCAGGCTCGAATCTGGCGCTGTCTGTCAGAAGTTTCTATGTTCTCCTCATGTCGGTGTGGGATCCGAATCCCTCCCCGATTCCAAAGGCATACAAGGTTATTAGGTAAACTGTAACCGCGGTACCATGGACAGCGTTCTGGCTGGTATGGAGGCGCCAACACTCAGGACAAGAAAAAACTCCAGAGGGTTGTTAACGCGGCCTGAGACATCATGGGCATCACTCCATCGAGGACATCAACAAGAGACAGTGTCTTGAAAAAGCAGCCTCTATCCTCAAGGGACCCCCCCTCCCCCACCACCCAGATTGTGCCCTCTTCACTCTGCACCTATTGGAGAGCAGTGAACCTGAGGAGTTCACCAGCATGAAGAGCAAGTCACTAAATGTACAGTATTTCCAAAAGATGTAGATAGATTACAAGGCACAGTGGTCATCAAGAGATATTGTG
This sequence comes from Narcine bancroftii, assembly GCF_036971445.1. NCBI lineage: Eukaryota > Metazoa > Chordata > Chondrichthyes > Torpediniformes > Narcinidae > Narcine > Narcine bancroftii. The sequence continues at coordinate 93,034,091 of NC_091474.1, forward strand.
GAGAGAGTGGAGATGGAGAATCACGTGAATGGTGAAGCAGACAAGGGCTGAATGGCCTAATGTGGCTTCTAATTATTGAATCAGACAGCACAGAAACAGGTTCTTCAGCCACTGAGTGTACACTGACCATTAAGCACCAATCTGCACTGGTACTGTGTTAAATGATTAACCTGGAGTTAGAATAGTAACAGGCCCTTCTGGCCCATGGGCCCGCACTGTCCAATTACACCCATGTGACTAATTAACCTATGAACCCCGTATGTCTTTGGAACATGGGAGAAAACCGGAGCATCCGGAAAAAAACCATGTGGTCACGGTGAGAACATACAAACTCCTTCCAGACAGCGGTGGAGTTGAACCCGGGGCGCTAGTGTTGTAATAGTGTCGTGCTGACCAGTACCCTAATCATGCCACCCTCGATGCTAACCATACTGTTAATTCCATTTTATTTTCCCCACAGGAAAATGTTAATTATATCCAGTAAAAATCCAAAAATCTGGATGCCAGAAATCCGGACCACACGGGAATCCGGACTTCTCGAAAACTCTCAAACGTTTTACATTTACCGGGCTTTTGTGTGCGTGCGTAAGCTCCATAGATGCTCAGCAGCAAAAAATGACACGTGTAAGATGCGGAAATGTATGAATAAGTAACGGTATTTATTTGGGATATTTTTGTATTTTGTATGAAAAAATGTTTTGTTCATAAAATATCTGTTCATCTCTTTTATTTTATTAGACAAGGCCATTTTGCTCCTTGAGTCCATGCCTTCCAATTTAAACCTCATTAATCTACACCCCCTGGTACGTTTAAAATGGTGGGAGGAAACTGGAGCCCCCAGGGAATGCCCACAGAGACACAGGGAGAATGTACAAATTCCTTACAGACAGCGCGGGATTTAAACTCCGGTCCCGATGGCCAACTGTACTCCCTTAATACATCCTAAATTTGGATCTTATTTAGTCTTTATTCACCTTAAATTTGAGAATCTGAACTGACCCAATCCAGGAGCGGTCTGGATTTTAGAACTTTTACTGTGAGTTGCATTTTGAATATGACAATAAAAGGAATCTTAAACATTCTTCCCAACTCCCCCGAGATTCTGCCACTCACTTTCACACTCCAGGTAATTTACAGTGGACACGTAACCCATTAACCCACGCTTTTTCAGGATATGGGACGAAACCTCAGCTCCCGGGCAACATTCCCCACGGCCACAAGGAGAGCGTGCAAATTCCACACAGACAGTGCCTGAGGTCAGGATCGAACCTGGGTCACTGGAGTCCAGTAGCAGCAGCTCCACTAACCCTATCATGGAGCTGCCGCATAAAATCGTGGATACCCAGAGGATTATCCAACAGGTTGGACAGGAAACTGCTCCGAACATAGGATAATCCACGTGCTTGCTCCTGGAGGATCATCTGACCAGGTAGGTAAAAGGTCGCTTCCCGATGGCAATCAAAGTTAGCCCACCCACAGGTAAGCGCACACCTCGCTATTGGCTCATTTGAATGTACACACACCTCGCCACAGACTCCCTTAATCACCTTCCCTAATTTGGTCCTACCTGGGCTGGCCCCTCAAGCTGGCTGCTGCACAAGGTCCAACATGAGGAACAGCTGGCTCTCTTTTTCCCCTCAAAACAAACTCCAGTTCCGCTCCAGGATGTGAAGCGTGAGCAACGCTGGAGAGTCAATGGTAAGGTGTGTACCAGTGCAGGGGGGGTGGAAGGATTGGGGGATGGGGTATAGTTGGTGTGTGCTTGTAGGAATGTTGTAATTTATCCTTTATTGTAACCTTGGAACATATTTGATTATGTTGCTGTGCCTACTGGTGGGTATCATTTTATACTGTCATTTTCCACTATCTGTGGGCATTGCAGTCTGTAGCTTCTCTCGGTTGTTTCAGGGGTGTGTGTGTGTGAGTATGAGTGTATAATGTGAATGAATGTGTGTGAGTGTGTAAATGAGTGACTGTGTGAGGATGTGTATATATGTATGTGTATGCGTGTGAATATGTGTGAGTGAAAGTGTGTATGAGTGTGTGTGTGAATGTGAATGAGTGTGAGTGTGTGTGTGGGTGAGTGCTGTGGGTGTGAATGAGTTTGTATGCGCATGTGCAACCCTTGTTATGACTTTCCCACGTATGTCAGTATCAACTCTTTCTTTGTACATTAGCTGTGTTTAGGGTCATTACTTCGCGGAGCTGCCAAACTTGTTCCTGACGTCACAAACGTGAAGGGAAGTGAATGGTTTTCTTGAAGATGAACAATGGACCACAGACCCTCACTAGTTTCGCAGATCCTCACTAGTTTACGAGCAGTCATGGCTCCCAGAGAAATTGAGTCTCCACACAAACAAATTTACTATATGTGGTCAAGTTGTATAATCTTCACAAAATTACTTCCAATTGGATCTCAATAGGTTGAATCTATCTGGACGAACATGTAATTTCTTGGCCTCAGGATTTTCTACCTTCATTTGAACTTTTATTTTTAAACCCTTTTCTGAACACGATGCACATTTACATTAACATTTAAACATTGTGCAGTTATTTAAAATTCCAAGATTTTTTTTTGGCAGCTGATGGACCAACGGGAGTTCAGCTTTGTCAGTGTTGTGTCTGCAAATGTAGGTCAGGGTCACTTGGGTGTTAAAAGCTTTTAACCCAGCAGGAAACCAGGGGCGCTGATGGAAGCTGACGACTGCAGATCGATACCTCAGCACAGCAATGTCACAGAATGTCATCTGTCAGCTCAGTCAAGCCCAATGTACAATCCCACTCGAGGCGTCACCTCCAGGACGGTCTGTAAAAATCCCCAAAAACCTCAAATTGTCAAAGAACTGTCCTGAGGCAAGACTGGTACCCCTGCTTCCTGGGACGATTTACCTTTTTACTCCAAAATTTGACTTTCTTCACGACAAATTATTGACAAAAAAGAAAACTGTTCTGTCTCTTCGCACCTTCAATGTCGCATCATTACACATCGTTAGATTCAAAATTATTTTATTGTCATGTAATAAAACAGAAAATTATTCAAAATTTCCTTTAGTCAACTGTAAGGAAAACAAAGATTCGCAACGCAAGGGTTAGCTCAACGCCTTCACAGCACCAGAGATCGAGACCAGGGTTCCAATCCTGCATCGTCTGTAAGGAGTTTGTACGTTCTCTCGGGTCTGTGTGGGTTTTCTCGGGGGGGGGGGGGGGGTTCCAGTTTCCTCCCACTGTTTAAGAACGCACCAGAGGTTAATTGGGGGTAAATTGGGTGAAATGGACTCGTGCTGTATCCCTAAATAAAGAGGAATTGACAGAAATTACAGCCAGAGAAACCGTACCAAAAGCGACCATCACCCCCACCCACCCCAGGGTCACCTCCAGCGTGCCAACAGTCCCCGCACCCACACAGCCTGCATCATCACCAGGAGCTCCCGATGCACACCTGTACCACGATTAGGATGTCTCCAGTACCCCCTCGCACCCTCCTACCCTTCAGCCAGTCTCAAGCTCGTCTCCAGCAGTCTGCGGCCTGCAGTCGCCAGCGGCCCGCGGGGATTCCTCACCTCGAGTCTCCAACAGCCTGCATGTTCTTCAGCTTCAGAGCCCTCGCTGATCCGCCACCGTGATCACCGTCCCATGGGCCATCTCCTCTGCTCTCAATTTGCACCGCGGTCACTTGTGTTACTCCCCTCTCTACTGTACGAGGGACTTCCCCTCCATGCCCGGTTACAGAAGGGCTCTAGAGTGCGGTCCTTCTCCCCAGTGCCCTCGTGGTGACTGCACCAAACCTCAGTACATACACCTGAGGCCTGTTTTATGCTCTAAATGCAGTCTCCACTTTTGAGCTCTAAAATCTTAGTGCAGGCCTGTCGTGGTCTTCACCCACAATACTCCGATGGACAGCAAAACCGAATCGTCTTTGCATTGTGCTTGCATTGTCGGTGAACCTTTTCTCAGCAGAAAACAAAACATTTCTGGCTATTAGCAAATTTGTGATAAATCAATTCAAAATTAAAAGAATGATGTACATCAGCGCTATGAATATTATGTTTATTACTTCATAATAGAATCAGAATTTATTGTCATGAACAAGTCATGAAATTCGGGGTTTTGCGGCAGTGTCATAGAGCAAACATTCATATTATAACCGTCTTAAAACATTACTCTAAAAAGATTTTTAAAAATAGTGCACAAAAAAGTAAGGCAGTGTCTTTGGCTCATTGGGTAGCAGAGTTGGTGTAGTGGTTAATGCAATGCCTTTACAGTGCCAGCAATCAGGACCGGGCTTCGAATCCTGACTCTCTGTAAGGAGTTTGTACATTCTCCCTATGTCCACATGGGTTTTTCCCGGGGGCTCTGGTTTCCTCCCACCATTCAAAATGTTGCGGAAGTGTAGGTTAATGGGGTGTAAATTGGGTGGCATGGACTTCTGGGCCAAAATGGCCTGTTACAGTGTTGGATATCCAAATTAAAATAAAAATAATATTTATGGGATTTGTCAGCCGTCAAGTTCAAAGCCTTCTGCCATCTGGCACGCCTGTGTCATTGGATGTCTTGCTCACCCCTGGACGACTTTGTGCGAGGGGAAGAGGCCGTTTTCTTACACCATTGCAATCTTGAGCCCCTTTCAAACTGTAGCACCTGGGTCTCCCTCCGAGGACCCCAGGGGTGGGAGCAATTACTGGGGCAAAGATGCTGGAAGCACCTTCCAAATTGCAGGGGGAATTGGCCCATTGAATCGCCAACCCGATGATTTAAGGGGGTTCCCACTCCCCTGCGGTGACATGTCACGTGCTCACCGGAGGTCCCGCCAGATGTTCAGATGCTGGCTGCCCGGTGATGCATGCACACACGCGCTGACATCACCGGAATCAGCGGGTCGGCCACTTTCCTGTTCAATTCAGCCGTGGATGAGACCTAGGTAAGTTTAACTGGGTTCCCTGACCACCTCTGAGATCGGTCAGTGACCCAGTTGGGTTATGACGAGGTTGACTCGGTTGGACCTTTTCAAACTGCCACGTAACTGGGGCGCTAACCGGAAAAATTGCCTGATAACCCCATTTTACACAGCAGTTTGAAAGAGGTTAGTAGTGCAGAGATATTTCTAGAGTCAGGATTTTGACCGAATAATGTTGAAGGAATCTCTATATCAAGGTTAATTGTCATAACTCTGAAGGGTCTCCCTTAGTGTCTGTGGATTTGCCTCCAGCAGAGACCTCAGTGCAAATCACCAGCGAACCTTAGCTCCAGCTACAAATGACGACGAAGCCTTCAGCACCATAGAGTCTTCTGGAGCCCTTCTTGCAATCAGCACTCTCCTAGTTCCAATACCTGGTTCCCACGAGCCAGTCTCCAACAGCCTGCGTAGGCCCTCAATTGCAGGCCATCATCAGACTGCTGCCTGTGTGGTCCCTCAGCCGCCGAGCCCCTCGCTGGTTCACTGCCCCGGTCAGCTTCCCTTGCGGTTGTTTCACTGCTCTCCCCATTTCTGGTGCCCTGCGCCGGTCCGCCGCCCTCCCCTGGAGTCTACAACCCCTTGTGGTACTCTGCCGAGCTCAGGCACTGCCATCTTGGGCACGAACCCCATGGACAGAGGACTTTAAAAAAAAAGCACCAACAGCTCCTTTAACAGGTCATTTAAAGTCTGCACTGTGCTGTCAGCTTTAGGGCCAGGTGCTTAGACCGTGCGGAGCAGCAGTTTCTCTGCTCTGGCAACACTGAAATTTTATTTTTGTGCTGAGTACAATATAAGAGAAGGTGACCACAGGAGAGAACTACAGCCCCAGTGAGTCCTTTTGCTGTGTATGGCCCCAGTGAATCCTTTTGCTGTGTATGGCCCCAGTGACATAGTTTGCTGTGTATGGCCCCAGTGACATAGTTTGCTGTGTATGGCCCCAGTGACATAGTTTGCTGTGTATGGCCCCAGTGACATAGTTTGCTGTGTATGGCCCCAGTGACATAGTTTGCTGTGTATGGCCCCAGTGACATAGTTTGCTGTGTATGGCCCCAGTGACATAGTTTGCTGTGTATGGCCCCAGTGACATAGTTTGCTGTGTATGGCCCCAGTGACATAGTTTGCTGTGTATGGCCCCAGTGACATAGTTTGCTGTGTATGGCCCCAGTGACATAGTTTGCTGTGTATGGCCCCAGTGACATAGTTTGCTGTGTATGGCCCCAGTGACATAGTTTGCTGTGTATGGCCCCAGTGACATAGTTTGCTGTGTATGGCCCCAGTGACATATTTAGCTGTGTACGGTCCTAGTGAGTTATTTTGCTGTGTACAGTACCAATATATATCAGAATGCCTGCATGTGAACATTGACAATTGCTTCCACATATATCAAGGTGCAGAATTAGATATTCAGCATTGATTTGTTGGACAATGTATGGTTCATAATTATAGATACAACATTGAACGGCAATTGTCCATACATTTATTAAGCACGCAGGAATTACTATTATTGCCAATAATTAAACATATACATGTATTTGACAGCAGAAAATGTTTCTGCTGCAATGTTCCAAACAGAGTACAGTTCAGATCTAAGACTCTTTGTACATCAAACCTTCAACTCCTCTGGTTCCTGCAAGCCCACTCCCCATTCTCCCTCTCTTCCATCCCTCTGTGGGAAGCACTGCCAAGATTCGCAGGCTTCTTCCCTTCCCACCTACGTCAGGATCACCCTGTGTCTCGGGCTTCAAGAGTGATCTTTTGTTCTAAGGCAGTGATCCCTATTCCTCAAAATTCCCACAGTGGGAAACGGTCTCTGGGTTCATCAGTCCCCTTCAGAACCTTCCAGGTTTCAAGTATCCATTCGCAGAATCATAGCATCGTACAGCGGCAGCGCTGCCACCTCATCCATGCCAGCTGTGATGCCTATTCACACTAATTCCATTGCCCATATCATTCCACATGGTTCCCATCCTTTTAAACATTGGATCTGCCATCACCACCTTCTCTGGCCACTTGTTCCAGTCATTCACCGTCATCACTGTGAAAAACCTACCCCTCAAATCTCAGATTAGAGCAGCCCAATTGGCATAGCAGTTAGCGCAATGCCTTTACAGTGCCAGCGATCGGGACTGGGGTTCAAATCCCACGCTGTCTGTAAGAAGTTTGTACGTTCTCCCTGTGTCTGTGTGGGTTTTCCCCGGGGGCTCCAGTCTCCTCCCACCGTTCAAAATGCACTGAAGATTAATTGGGTGTAAATTGGGAGGCACGGGCTCGTGGGCCAAAATGGCCTGTTACCGTGCTGTTATGTCTAAATTAAAAGTTTAAAATATTAATTTAAAAATCTCCTTTCAACTTCTCGCCTTAGACCCGTGGCCTCTATTTTTAGACAGCTCTGTGCTGGGATAACAAATATCTATCTTATTTGTGCTCCTTGAAATGTAGTGCACTCTTTGTATATTCAGTGGGAACACACCCCCCCCCCCCCAAGTGAATTTAGACACAGTAACAGGCCCTTCCAACCCACAAATGAGTGAAATGCGACAGGCTGCAGTAAACACACCAAAATGCTGGAGGAACTCAGCTGGTCCAACCCACAAGCCCGTTCCTCCAAATACACCAATTAACCTACAAACCAACCCGGAGCAGCCCCGGACGAAAGGCATGGGGAGAACTCCTTACAGACAGCGTGGGATTCGAACCCCAGTTGCTGAAATAGTTTAATGTGGACATGGTGAAGGAGCAATAGCAATCAACTGGTGATTCAGTATTTTGCACCATCTCGTTCTCAGAGCCCTGTAAAGTAAGTAGATGCCTGATGCAGGGGTATTTTCAGAAGAGAAAGAGGGAAGTGATAGTTGGGCATTGTCTGACTTCTGCCCCATGCACGAAACAACAAACCCCACCAACCTCCAGCATTTCTGAGTGTTTTGACTACAATCTCAACCACTGAAGACTTTAGTGTTTCACTCCACGCAACTTGAGGAAGGGCGCAGGCCCGTAATGTCAGTAATATACCTCCTATGCGAGACCGTCTGAACAGGGCTGGGTGCTTTTACAGCAAACCCCAAACGCCTCAGTGCTTACACCCTCGCTGACGTTGCCCAGTCGATCAGAAACCGATTTGTTGAGGGCTACAGAGCCGCGTCCGATGTTCTAGAAGAAAGCTCTACAGAGAAATTGCCCCTCCCTCCAGCCTACCCACCCTTCTCCCCTCCCACCTGGCCCTCCCACCTGACCCCCACACTCCCCCCCCTCCCCGATTGAGACTATTTTATTATGATTCTGGTTTCTCAGTGCTGCTGGCTTGAGTGGGGCAACAGCAGAACTGTGGTGTTCCCAGTGAGCCAGGGCTGCTGGCTTGCCTTCAAACTTGCCTCATGCATGTGGCCTTCTGACTGATGGCTGTCAGTCTGAGTAATAACAATGTTGGTGATCCCGGCTGCCTTCGTCAATGCCACACCTGCTTTCCTCTGTCCAGTACCTTCACACTTCCCAGCCACCTGAACAGTCGACAATTCATTGGAGAGAACATGGTCAGTCTTAGGTTATAACTCATCAACAATCCACGTCAAGCGCTGAAGTTTAAAGCAACAATCTGTGACTCAACTATTTATAAATAATATTTATTTTAACATGTGTACTGTGTCTCCTGTATAAACAAATTTTGTGGATCAATTTTTAGGGTAAAATTTATGGGTCAACTATTACATGCCTACTATTTTTGATTGCGGTAAGTACCTACGTCGTTCGGGGTGTCAGGAGCTCAGGTGGGCGGGCAGCTGGGACTGGGTAGTAAATCCGCATTCAGAGTGTGGGCTGGGCGGCCGGGGCCTTAAGCGAGAGCCCGCGGGTGAGGCATCAGGAGTTCAGATGGGCAAGGGGGCCTGGGTGTCAAGAGCTTGGATGGGTGGGCAGGCGCTTGGGGCCGAGGCAAGGGTCCGCAGTGGGGTGTCGGGAGCCCGGATGGGCAGGAGGTCCGGGGGGGGGGTCAGGAGCTTGGATGGGCAGGTGGCCAGGGCCAAAAATAGGGGGGGTTGACTTTTACACAAGTATATATGGTATGTACAGTTTGCCTGTAAGTGTATTATGTTTGTGTGCGCTTGCACTGATCTGCACTGTGGATCGGAGAACGCTGTTGTGTGTGGAGGCAACATGGCCTCCCTGCCTGTCTGGAATGTGTGCATTGGTCAGGTGTCCTCCCTGTCTGAAACTTATTCGGAAGTCACACCATCTGTCAATCAAGGTTGGACTCCGGCCACCCATTAGTGCACACCTTGCCATTGGCTAATTTAAATCACTGTGGGTCATTATTGGCTCGAAGCACAGATGAGCAATGTATATAACATTAACGCACAGGAAATTCTCTCTCCACCTCGTGGCCCAAACCCCAGACATCTCTCTACGCCAGGTTGCTACCGTGGACATTTCTGGAAGTGTCGCAGGTAAGGTGTGCACTACACTGAAGCTGAGCCATGGTATTGCGATTGATTGCAGAGAGCCACACCCGTGAGGACAGGGAACTGGGTGTGTGTAAAGAGTCCCTATTTATAGGGTGTGTACTTGCGTGTCGGGTATAGGTTCACTATTGTCGGAGTCCAATTGAGGTCCGAGATGAACGTCTATATTGGTGCACAGGTGCTGATGTGCATAAGTGTATGCATCTGGATTGATGGCAGGTGTGCGGAATATGACGGGTTACAGGCAGCAAGAGTAGCAGCTCTTTGTGCAAAAAACTCGGAGATAATGACTGTGATTAGCAAATGAAAGAAAGTTTGTTGAATGTTGATGTTGACCATAATACTTATGGCAGGAGGGTTCCTTGTAGTTATGTTTTGGGGCATAGGATCACAAGGCATAGCAGCCCAAATAGACTATTCAGCCCATCGAGTCTGCCCGGCCATGAGCTGATCCATTCCCCCCCTCAGCCCCATTGCCTGGCCTTCTCCCCAGAACCTTTGATGCCCTGGCAAATCAAGGACCTATCAATTTCTACCTTAAATACCCCCCATGATCTTCCCTCCACAACCGCCCATGGCAACAAATTCCACGGATTTACCACACAGGACATCCAAGATCGTCGTCAAATGTCACAGAGCGGATCACCACATACCTTGGCAGGGAGTTTCCCATCAGCTTGGGGACACATTTCAACCAGCGTAATGTTGTCCATGTCAAGTGATGTCTGGAAGAGAGCAGATAGACCCTTTACTGAGGTTGTCGATCTCCAGAGGGTGATATTCTTCAGATCGGGGCAAATTAATCAACACGCCAAATTAAACCTTAAAGCTTACAGTTTTCTATGAAGCTTCATGAGATCCCCCACAGCTTTAATCTAATTTAAAAGTAGCAACATATTGCAACATTTGACTTCTCTGTTGCAAGCTCCTTGCAATGCAGGCTGCATTATCTGGCCTGACAATTCACCAGGGTTTCCATAAAATCGCATGTTGTCACCGTTAGCCTGGCTTTGTTGAAAGAACAATGCTTTAAAATTCTAGTGGACCCAAAAGGCTGAGGTTCAGAATCTCTATGCCCATCCATTTAAAGCTGGGTTTTGGAACAAGTTGTAACGGCAAGAGCCCCAGTTGCAAGAATTTTATCTGGTTAGTACAGTGGTTCTCACGTACTACTTTAAGTAATCCTTATGCCATCGGTGCTCTGTGATCAGTAAGGGATTGCTTAAGGTGGGATGTGAGTGGGAAGGGAAGGTTGAGAACCACTGCTCTAGACCCAATTGTTACTGAAATATTTTGCTTGAGAAAAATTGTCATTGGCCCATTTCCTTTGGCGTTATGAAACTATGCACATAACAAGTCAATGAGGGACGATTAAAACAGTGGTTTTCAAGCTTTTTCTTTCCACCCACATCCCACCTTAAGCGATCCCTTCCTCATCACAGAGAACCAATGGGATAGGGATTACTTAAAGTGGGATGTGAGTGGAAAGGAAAAGGTTGAGAACGACTGGGTCAGTGCATAAATATTACACTGGCAACGAACCGGGTTCGAATCCAGTGCTGTCTGTGTACGTTCTCCCCGTGTCTGCATGAGTTTCCTCTGGGTGTTCTGGTCTCCTCCAGCCCTTCAAAATGTACCGGGGGTTGTAGTTCAATTGATGTAATTGGGCGGTACGAGCTCATGGGCCAGAAGGGCCTGTTACCGTGCTGTATGTCTAAATTTTGTTTTAAAATGTAAAAATATTTAAAAAATTTAAATAGCAAGGAAATGAAACTGAGATTTTGCCTTGAAGGCATTTGGATTTCACTTTCACAACTGTTTATTGTTTTCCAAAATTTTATAACAAGCATCTGGGAAGGAAGAAGGGTAGAAGCAACAGGGCAATCCACAAGTCAAGGGTGGTGGTGGGGATTAGTGACAAGGGATTGGATGGGAGAGGGATTGAAATCACTGCCATGGGGTCTGAGGGGCTGGGAGAATCAGACATTGATCGGACCTGGCAGCATACGGATGACCCGTGGCAATAAATGTGTGTGGAGTGGAGGGAAAAAGAGAGCCAGAAGGATTTGTCATATGTAAAAGGACACATCTAGCAAGTTTCCCAACCCCATGTTCCACTGGGTACACCAAGTAGTCCCAGATTTGCCACTGAGATGTGCTCCCAGGACAATATATCCATCTGCAATTCTTCAGAGGGAAAGGTATTGTCACGTTAACTCTTGGCATGCTAATCATTTCAAAAGTGCGAGAAGCCAATAGAATTCATGGAGATAATCATTATCATATTTCCCTCTGGACAAAATCAATTTTAAATTACGTAAGACCAATGACATCCTTTGCAATGGCATTTCATAGTTCTGCCCGATATTTAGAGGTCAATAAATTATTCCCAGCTTGCTCATCAGGGTGGATTTTGGAGTCAGCTCCATCCACGGAGCTCATCGCCTGGTCTACGGTTCCCCTCTGAATCATCTTGATCGGCATTAGTCCACCAGAGGCAATTCCTCAAAATCAAGGACAAAGAAGTCTTGTGCTCCACCAGTCGTTTGGAATCCCTATAGAGGACATGCCCTACCGAGCTTTGGGCGGCCCGGTTGGCATAGTGGTTGGTGCGGCAACCAGGACCAGGATGAGGGTTCAAATCCTGCACCGTCTGTAAGGAGTTGGTATGTTCTCCCTGTGGGTTTTTCCCCCGGGAATCTTGGTTTCCTCCCACTGTTTGAAATGTCGGTTAATTGGAGGCACGGGCTCGTGGGCCAAAATAGCATGTTGCCGTGCTATACGTCTAAATTTAATTTTTAAAAAAATTAATCAGTCCAAAGACCACATGTACTTTCAATATTGTGAGTTATTATCTGTTCGATTAAAGTTTAAATTTCTTTCCCTATGATCTGAGCTGCAGAATTGCCGGGTGATGAGATAAATTGGGCTAATTTGAATCAGTCACTTTCTGCACATTCTTCCTGACTCACCGCTGGAAACATTATGGGCACAAAACTTCATTACTCAGTGAGAAACATGTTCCCTTTGATGTCTCCCCGCAATGGATCTTCAATCCATTTGTAACTTGATCTTTACTGAATGAGCTTGACTGTTGAGACATGATTGAACTCATTACCTTCTCGAAGATGCCCGAATCATTGCTTTTCAATTTTGATTGGTCTTCCGTGTCACTTTGTAGAGCTGAATCTTTGCTGAATTCACAGGAAACTTCTCTGCTGACAGGTTTTGAATTAATGGTGGAAATATCAGCCTCATTGTCAGTCCAGCCCTGAGGTCAAACAGTAGAAAATATTAAGATCCAAACATTGAATTTACAAGGAATTATTTTCCATGTACAATCCTCAGAATGTTGCCTGGGTCAAGCCTACATTTGATCTTAGCCAAAAGGCCGAGAAGCGATCCCTGTATCAAGCCAAGCCACACAAGACCTTCATGGGAAATTGTCCACATACATCTATTTATCTATTCCAAATGAAACTATTAAATAAAGATCAAGCAACTACATTGCTAGAAATCGGAAATTAAAACAGAAACACTTGTCATTCACTGTCAGGAAGGTGCCACAGCGACTGAACTTCCTGAGAAGACTGAGGCGGGTGAGGCTACTGGCCACCATTACATCAACCTTCCACAGGAGCTCAATCGAGAGCGTCCTGGCCGGCTGCATCACAGTGTGGGTACGGTTGCTGCAGAGAAATGGATGGGAGGTCAACCCATAAGAGTGGCAGAGAGGATCACTGGAATCTCCCTCGATGTTGGTGTCATATTTGTGGCCCGAAATGTGAAGTTAATAAAACATCGAACACAAGTTTTATCAGGTAAACTTCTCAGTGTCTTTATTCCCCAGTTTCCTTTGTTCTCCTGCTTGTGCTCTTATCTCTCTCTCTCATACCACGTGACATCCGGTACATCTCATACATATTCATTATCATGACATCCCTCCTTTAATCAGAAATAAACTTTACTTTCAATTACCAATATCCATCGGAAACCTACAATCATCGTAACTAATGGTAATACTATAACTCAACTACATAAAATTTACTTCCTACAGCACTCATACATGCACTTTATCATATAAGATTAAAATACTGTCCCAAAGTTCTTATTAAAACTATGGCACAAAGTCTTCGTATCGTTTGGGCGCTTTCCGGTTTCGTTTCGGCCTGCCTGCGATATTGTCGTCGCTTCTCGGTTGTTCACTCTCAGCATCGAAAATACTGCTCACCACAGCTTCAGGTGTTTCTGGCGCTCTAGTCACTTCATCAGGAGTGCTGGTAACTGCCTCTGGAACATCATCAGGTCTCTCAGTTTCAGCATCTCGTATTGGCCTTTCAACCCCTTCGCTCGATGTATCTCTGGACTGGTACCTTTTTGCACCTGATACATTTCTCTTATACAGGACTCCAGTTGGAGATTTGACTGTCACCATACTGCCACTTCTGGATACGACAGTATAGGGTTGATGGTAATAAGGTGTGTCTAGCTTACCACCAGTTTCATGCCTCACTAGAACATTATTTCCTGGCATGATGTCTGAGTACTTGGCTCCACGTTTCGAATCTGTGTACAGCTTTGCTGCACCTTTCTTTTCAGCATCGTGGTCCCTCATCTCCTGGTCGTCTCGGATTTCCTTTATTTCTGGCATTTTGGTGCGGATTTTTCTCCCAAAAAATGCTTCTGCAGGACTTTTTCCAGTGGTTGCATGAGGCGTTGCTCGATAGACAGCCACATAAGATAGCAATGCTTCTCGCCAATTTTGTCCTTCTGCGTGTGCAATCCTCAATCGTTTTTCAATGGACTGATTCTGTCTCTCTAGTTCCCCGTTGGCTTGCGGCCATTTCGGAGTTACTTTATGATGGTGGATACCTGTGGTCCTCATGTATTCCACAAATGTCTCTGAAATGAATTGTGGACCATTGTCAGAGTATAATGTAACAGGTAATCCATATCTTGCGAATATCTCTGCTAACGCTTGTATTGTTTTTTCAGTGGTTGTGGACTTCAACACCACGTACTCATAGTATCTGCTGTAGTAATCTATCACTACCATAATTGATTCACCCGTCGGTAAAGGTCCAAGAAAATCAACAGCTACGTTGATCCATGGTCCTGTAGGGAGTTGCGTACTCCGGATCGGTTCTGGCGGATTACTCCTACTTGTGATTTGACATCCGTGACAAGTTTTAACAAATCTCTCTGCGTCTTTATCACAACCTGGCCACCATACCTTGGTCCTGAGGTTTTGCTTGGTACCAACAAAACCTAGGTGTCCTTCATGCGCTAAGGATACGATCTTCGGTCTCAATCTTTGCGGTATCACCAATCTGCAACCTCTCAATACACACTGTCCGATGCAACAAAGTTCGTCTCTAATGGGAATGTAAGTCTTGTGAGTACACTTGTCCCATTCCCCCCCACCCCACCAATGGTTGAGGAGTAGGCAGGGCAGCGAGACATTGATGGTCCACCTATAGTCGTGCTCCCATGAAATTTCAGTATGGCTGCCCAATCTTTTTGAAAGTATCATATTTTTTTTTCCTTAGGTTGTAAGTGAATTTCTCCAGGGGAACACAGCTTTGCATTTCCGTGCGTAATGCTCAGGCAGAATATATTTTCCTTATAGGAAGCAGTGAAGATTAGGAGATCAAACCAGAAAGTGGGACCGAGATGGCTGGAGACCTTCCATTTAATTGAGAGGTGGAAACAGCACAAGGAGCCAAGATTACATTCAAGTTTACCTCTATCAAAAAAAGGCAGTGAACCGTTCAGGCCATTTGGGAAGGGGTGGCGTGGCCAGGGAAGGTAGATCATCATTCGGAGGGACCACTTAAGGAGAGCATCTCCAGGAGGAGTCAACAATGTGGACTTTAAACATTGAGGAAATTAATCAGTGAGGGAGAGGGACATAGAAGGGCGTTCAGTGCACGAGGGCAGAAAGGGAACTCTGGACAATGAATGAGGATTTTGGGATGCAAGGGCCAAACAATAACATGCCACTGCAATGGAGCCCCTCTGAGTGAAGTGAGACACTGGAGTGTGAGCGGTCTGGCTCAGTTTCTCGCAGGGGGCTGGATGCCATGGAATGGGACCAGAGCACGAGCTCATGCAGAGCGCCACAGTCCATGGCTGAGCTGGAAGAAAGCACGATGGCCCCAGATCAAACAAGTCGGTGGGCAGGTTGAATTGGTGAGGGGTGAAGTGGCTGAACTGGGTAGCATCTTTGCTGATGTGAAAACTAACCCCCTGGTCGTGGACGTGACCCAGGGGGGTAGCTGCAGATTAAGGAGAGGACGAGATCAACAACACTAGACATGAAGATTTTGCTTCCTGAACATTTTTGGGTGTATTTTATGGATTTTAGGCTGACGATCACAAAAAAGCACCCTAAACTTTTCCTACCATGTACCTCTTTTGAGATTATAACCTGTTTTTATGACTGGAAATCACTAGCATATTGCCCACAAAGCTAGCTGTTTTGGTCAGTCCAAGCAGGCCTGGGCCTGCACTAAATGCAGGTGCTATGCAAATGTGGTCTTAGGCCTGGGCATCCTTAGTCAGGATAGATGCAGACAGGCTTTAAAAGCAGCTCACATATACAGATGCTGTGCATTACATTGATTATAGATTGAACACATGTTGATGCCCATGTTCTTCAGCCAATAGCAGAGTGAATATACTAACAATAGTATCTTCAGGAAAATGAATGTGGCCACAGCTGCGCAACATACTGTTACATTTGTGGCAAGGATACGGTTAAGGCCCAAAGTTCGCCGCATGGCCGCATGTATTAACAAAGCCTGCAAGCTCTACTTCGGTTGTAAAATTGGTGAGCAAGGCAAACCCAGGGCTCCTCAAAAATTTCTGTGCAGTGTGTGCAGTCAACCGGAGAGCTTGGCTGAGAGGCACATTATGCGATTAAACATGCAAAATTCAATAAAAGTTCATCAAATGTTTCTCCAATATCCTATGTGATGCAGCAAATCTGAAATGATCTCTGCATTCAGCTTGAAGTTATCCATCATAATCCCATATTTTATTTCAGGAAGCCAAGCCTTTTGGAAATAAAAATGTTATCCAGCGTAATAGATTCCCTGGAAAGAGAAGGGATTGCTGGAAACTTTCATCTGAAAAGATCAAACAGAATAATGCAGAAAGCCACGGTGGACTGTCCGATACATTGATAGGCATGAGTGGCAAAGCATCAGACTCACAAGGAATCAATGTAATTGATGCAATAGTAACATGCATCGCTCTTGCATAACGTCGGAGCTTTTGCTTCTGAGAAAGGTTTTCATCTGCTGAGAATCGCGATGGGAATTCAGTAACGTGTTCACCTTTAATGGTCATGGGAGTGAGAATCCAAAAGTCATCGAGACTTTGAGTGCTTAAAAACAAAAGTGTTCTCATTAACATACACCCACGTGAACAAGGCAACTGCTGCTGGCTGCATTGTCAACAGAGGCTCCTCTGTCTGTTTAGGGAAGAAGACCGCTTTGACTTTGCATGACCGACTGCAGAGAAACAGTGAATTGATTGAAATGAGCCACGCAGCGAGGCAGCAGAGCGGTAAGCGAGGTTTAACAATGGAGTCAAGAGTTGGAGTCAAAAGTTTATGGAAACAACAATGTTCTTGCCACCAGAGTTGAGAGACAGTCTGGATTGTAATCAAGTAAAAACACAACGCTGGAGAAACTCAGCAGGTCAAACAGCGTACTTTATAGAACAAAGATAACGATACATCACCAATGTTTTGGACTTCTCAAGGTATGAGAAAAATGTCGGCAGACACCTGAACAAAATGGTAGAGTGGGGGCAGGAGAGGCGGGGGGGGGGGGGTTGGTGGAGGAAGTCTGCAAATTGACAGGGAAGGGAGAGCTGGAGAAAAGAAGACAAGAGGGCTAGGAAGAGAGGAAGAAAGGGGAAAAGACGGGCAGAAGCCAGAGAAGCCAATGTCAATGCTATCTGATTGGAGGGACTGGGCGATCGCTTCACTGAGCACCTTTGCTCTGTCCTCTGACGGGGATCTCCCAGTGGCAAACAATTCATTTCTGCGCCGCCACTCCCCCGCTGGCATATCTGTCCATGGCCTCACGTCCGGTCAAGCCAAGACCACCCATAAATCAGAGGATCAACACCTGATTTTGCAGGTGGGCACTCTCCAGCTGGATGGCACTAACGCAGACTTCTCCGATTTCTGCTAGCCCACTCCTCGTTCTCCCCTATCCCTCTATCCTCTTTCTTCCAGTTCTCCACCCTTCCCCCTCCATTCACAGAGCCATCCTGCCCCCCTTCCCCTTGTTTGCTGGTGTGCCATCCCTCCCATCTCCACCTCCTGCTCACACCTTGATGAAGGGCTCAAGCTCGAAACGTTGGTGATGTATCTTTATTTCTGCTATTTCTTCTTTGGCTTGGCTTCGCGGACGAAGATTTATGCAGGGGTAAATGTCCACAGCTGCAGGCTCGTTTGTGGCTGACGTCCGATGCGGGACAGGCAGACACGGTTGCAGCAGTTGCAGGGGAAAATTTGTTGGTTGGGGTTGGGTGTTGGGTTTTTCCTCCTTTGTCTTTTGTCAGTGAGGTGGGCTCTGCTATATGAAGGACAATATTTGACCTGTTGAGTTCCTCCAGCGTTGTGTTTTTATTTCAGTCACAGCGTCTGTCGTGTTTTATTCCTGGATTGTAACCATCCCTTTCTGCCAACCCAAACTTGCTTGTACAATTTGCACACACTTCACTTTTCTTTTACTTGAGAGGATACTTGCTTTCTTCTTCTCACTGCTTTGATGAACTCCACACGATACAACTCACTGATCTTTTCCAAACTCCCTGTCCTGTGACTTCCAGATTACTGTGGATGCTGTGTTGAAGCTGTCACGTTGTTGGAAGCTTCAACAGCTTCTGAAACTGTTATGTAAAATTCTGGCTGTTTCCCAATCCTCTTCAAGCTCTGTTTCATTTGAATATCGTTACTATGTGTATTGACTCAGAAAATTGAGTTAATTAAAATGGAAATTTTTTTTTCCACTTCTCAGGATCTGCGTGACTCCCATCGGGTGACTGTGGGCTCCTGCAGAGTGAATTCTGATCAATAGAGAAAATCACTTTGTCATTTCCAAGTAAATGACGTTGATGCAGTCAGGAAGAAGGCTCACCAGCAGCTATAATTTGTGAGGAGTTTGAGGGGATTCAGTCCGTCACCAAAGACTCTCAAAAACTTTCCCGAGTGTATCATGGGGTGCCTTGGTTGCATCACTTTCTGGTACAGAGATGCCAACGCTCAGGACAAGAAACATTTCCAGAGGGTTGTTAACACGGCATGTGATATCACACGGATCAGACTTCACTCCATCAAGGAAATCTACAAGAGGCGGTGTCTTAAAGAAAGCAGCCTCTCTCCTCAAGAACCCCCCACCACCCCAGCCATCGGGAAAAAGGTCCAGAAGCCCGAAGACGAGCCCTCAGCGGCACAAGGACAGCTTCCTCCCCTCTGCCATCAGATTCCTGAATGAATAATGAGCCACAGACACTGCCTTACTTTGACTTTTCGCACAATATTTTTAGTTATTTTTGCAAGTCGATTTATATGAATGTTTGCCCTGTGACGCTGCCAATAAAGCGATGAACTTCGTGGCTTGTTCAGGGCAATGAATTCTGATTCCAGATGATCACAACCACTCACTGACCAGAACGTGATTTTAACTTTGCATTAAAAGTGAAAAAATGGGAGCCCTGGAGCAAATCAGTGGCTCATCTTTACTTCACACCTTGCACAACCTCATCGTGTTCTAAATACAATGCGGAAAAATGCTGGAGGAATTCAGGCCTGGGCCTTTCTTCAAGGAACCTTTTAGGTTCAGGCCTGCATTTAGCTTTATCTCCTATAGATGCTGCCTGACCCCCAGCATTTTTGTGTGTTCACTGCATTCAGCAGACTTTGATGTCTCACTAAGTACAATGCAGCCTGCTTTGTTTGGTCACCATGGTGATACTGTGATGCAAAGCGTGCGATGTCGAATTATGGCAGAGCAAGGCCCCACAAATGACAATTAGTATCAGAAATGCTGGGCATGGGGGGGGGGGGGGGCCGGGGGTAAAAAAAAAAATCCCTTCCCTCTCAGAATTTGGTGACGTGGATTGTGTTCCATTTGCTGTGGACTTTGTCTTGTACACTGACAGTGACATGCAAAGCTCTGGTGCAGGATTTAAACCCGCAACCCCCTGCCCCTGAGAATATGAGCCAAAGTCGATACCTAGGATGAGAATGTACGTTGGAGGATGCAGGGGTCCTTTTCACGGTTCATCCCTAGCCCGACTGACAGGATGTTCCCGAGGACACAGAGACACACATCTAATGAAAGACACCCTTTGGTCTGCCCGACACCTCCTGGTCTCTCAGCTCACGGAGATGTCAGGGAAGGAACGCTGCCGACTAGCACATTCCAGGCTGCAGGAGGATGTGCTGAGGGACACACGGAGGTTTTGCTGCAGCCAATTAGTGGGTGAAGTGGGGAAGGGCCACAGTCCCATGATTCAGCCTTGAGGGGTTGAGGCTGAGGGCAAGTTCCTCAATCAACGGGGGGGGGGGGGGGGGCGGAGGGTAACAACAAGGTGCACAGCTGGATAGAAAGTAAACGTAAAATTGTATAGGGATGAAAATGTATGGATATGACGCTGACTTTGAATAGTTTTCTTTTATGTAAATAATTTACTTAAAATAAAGTTTATTTTTGGTTTAGAAAAAAGAATGACTGACTTTGTGCTATGTAGTAAACCAGTTGTAAGAAACCCTATAATATTGGGAATTAACCATTTGGTGTCCCTGTTTTCAGGGACTGGTTTTCTACCCAACCACCAGCTGGCAGGGCTAACCTTTTAGATGCTGGAGCTCACCAAAGACAGTGACAAGGAGACACAGGAGCTGCCCACCCCCCCCACCCCCCGAGGTCCGCAGAGCTGCCCCCTCCGAGTTTCCAGAACGGCACTCCCAGTGAGCTCTGACAGTACTGCCCCCCCCTCAACCCCCGCCAGCTGGTTTGTACCGTAGTTTACCCATTTGGAGTATAGTGATATTTTGTATACTTAATTTAAATGTAGACATACAGCATGGTAACAGGCCATTTCAGCCCACAAGTCTGTGCCACTCAACTAACACCCCATTAACCTACAACCCCCCCTGTGCATTTTGAATGGTGGGAGAAAATCGGAGCCCCTCCCCACCCTAGGGAAAAGCTGAGCAGACATGGGGAGAACGTACAAATTCCTTACGGACAGCGCGGGATTTGAACTTTAGATGGGATAGCTGGCGCTGTAACGGCATGGCGTGAACTTCTACCCCAACCATGCAATGGGAGGTTAAAAATGGCCGGAGTCCAAAGGGTTGTAACTACTCTGGTTGAGATGAAAGGAGTAAAACTAATAATGAGGGAGAGATCAACTCTGATCAAACTGTAATACGGAAGCGAGGGAAGGTTTGAAATATCGCCCTTCATCTCGAAGGATTTCAATTGCAAAGACCTTCCTTACCGACTCGCTGTCTGATACCGAGAGGCGACTCTTGGACCGTGTGTTGGCATTTGAATTTGACATTTGGCTGGTCATGGTAGAACGTCGAGTAGAAGAGTAGCTGCTTGCCAACTGGTAGTCTTTGTGAGATAGTCGCAGTAAACATCGAAGGAAAGGAATGTATTTCCCGATTGCCAGTCTGAAAGTAAAGAACACTGTTAGTGAGGCTGATTGTCCAATTGCTGCTGGTTCCAAACAGACTCTTAAAGGAGCCAAAAGTGGTTAATTTTAAAATCCCTGTGATTGTGGGGCCTGGGCACAAGATGGCGGCGCCTGTGCTCAGCAGCGACCTTGAGGGGTTACAGACTCTGGGGAAGCAAAGAGGGACACCATCTCTCGGTTGAGAAGGAGAAGCAGAGGAGATGACCCCATGGGGCCGGTGACTAGTGAGGGGCTCTGCTGCTGAAGGACATGGGCGGCAGGGCTGTTGGTGACTCTAAGCGAGGACCCCACGTAGGCTGTGGGCGCCTGGGGACTGCGATTAGGGAACTTGCACCAGGTTGCGGAGACTGACTTGAGATCCAGGCGGAAGGGGTACCAGAGGGTACAAGGACTTTTGAGGACATCCTGATCGTGTCAGAGGTTCAGATCTGGAGCTCGGGCTGCCAACAGCTTGAACTGAAAGCTGTCAGGCTGTGGAAGTGCTGGAGATGAATCCACAGACACTCAGTGACTATGGGTGGAATCTCTTTTGCTTCTCTTTCTCCGACTGTAAGGGTCACTTCTGCTGATGGTGAATTTTTGCCTTGCAGCACACTAAAGGAAATTTTGTGTAATATTACATCTGTTTTATTACATGACAATAAAGGAATCTTGAATTACACTGGAACGGAAAATCACCAACAGTGTTCATTAGCATCACCTCTTCTGAGCCATTGTTCCAAGTGGGATATTACCAAAACTTTCTCAAAGGGGCGAAGGTTTTGTTGAACAGAATAGTGTTGACCCTTCTTTGTCTGGAATGCCATCTCCTAGAAACTTTGTATTGAAGCATATTTCTTTGAGAGAGGCTCAAATTCCTGGGTGTCAACATCTTTGAGGATCTGTCCTGGAGCCCCCATGCTAATGCCATCAAGAAGAAGGCTCATCAGTGGCTATACTTTGTGAAGTGTTTGAGGAGATTTGGTACATCGCCGAAGACTCTTGAAAACTTCGACAGGTGGAGAGGATTCTGGCCTGTTGCATCACTGCCTGATATGGAGGTGCCAATGCTCAGGACAAGAAAAAATTCCAGAGGGTTATTAACTAGGCTTGTGTCATCGCAGGCACCAGACTTCACTCCATCGAGTACATCTATATGAGGTGGTGTCTTAAAAAAGCTGCCTCTATCCTCAAAGACCCCTCCCACCCAGGCCGTCCTCTTCACTCTGCTACCATTGTGAAGGAGGCACAGGAGCCTGAAGACGAGCCCTCAATGACCCAAGGACACCACCATCAGTTCCTGAATGATCAGTGAACCACAGACACTGCCTCGCTTTGACTTTTGCTTATTCTTGCCCAGTTTATTTTTATTGCTGTCAGATGGTTTATATCAATGTTTGTGCTGTGACGCTGATTCTGAGATATTTCCCCAAACCACGAGTTCATCTGCAACGTGATTGTGGGACATAAACCAAACGAGATCAGGGCCGAGGGGACTGCTTGGGATTTTACTAATTCCAGCTTTCAAATTTTTTTTTCACGTATTTGACATTTCAACCTAGGTACACCTGAATGTAAGTCTTCTCCATTAGAAGTTCAACCATCTCAATGCTATGATGGGCATATATTTATATTCATCGGATCCACTCATATCACTTTCACCGAATTACAAAGGGGGAATAAAAAGTTTACCTGTACTTCGGATGAGTGATAGCATAGATGATTGGGTTGTGTATGGCAGAGGCCTTGGCGATCACAGCAGGGACGGAGTTCATGTATGGTGTAAGGAAGCTGGCGTACCTGTAAAGACAGTGTAAATAAACCGGCAGTAACATTGCTTGCAGGAGTGAAGGATTCTGATGTTTGGCACTGTTCTCACAAGGAGAGCACACAGCATCTTCCAGCTACTCCCATCTGGGAAGAGATACAGGAGTACCAGAGCCACAACCCCCAGGCTAAGGCCTTCCCACAGGCAGTGAGAATGCCGAACGATTGAGTGAATCGATCGTTCTGACCCTCAGACGATATTTATTTTTTATCCATGTATATTTGCTCTGCATGTGTATTGTTGGCCCGTACGTGTGTTATGTCTGGCTGTGCGTGTTTTGCACCAAGGACAGTTTTGTTGAGTTTTCCTCGTGCAATCAGATGATAATGAACCATGGAGCAGGATTTCACCCGTCAAATGTGAATACAGTAGAAGTCCTGTGACGGAGTATTTAGAGATGGCTTGGGAGGAATTGTTCAAGCAGGTTGCACACAAACAGCTTCAAACACAGAATATTTGCAGGACTTTTTAAGAGTGCTTTTTGCTAAAGAGCAACAAAGTTGCAGCATACAGTGTGCCTGGGAACATGTGATTTTTGCAGGCAGGGAGAGAACAGTTTTGCTCTCAAAGAAGAAGGGTGTGAAAGAGGGAGAGAGAGGAGACAGAAATCAGTTCCAGAAGGACAAAGCATGCAAATTTTTGGAAGACTGCCTGATCAAAGGAGAAGACTGGCTATCTGAAAGGTGACCTGAAAGAAAGAGGATCATCTGGAGAACTCTGAAGGGGGCAAGTTTCGTCAGTAAGACTGATTGAGAAGGAATCAGTTGCAGATGTCTTGGAAAAGGAATCTCTCTCTGAAAACCAGAGAACCATTTGCCTGTTAAGCACGAAAGCTTGGTGAAGTTTATTCATGCCAACTTCTGTGAGAATTGCCTGCAACCAGTGAGATTGGACTGTGATCCAAAGAACTTTTCTAATCTCAAATATACATTACACACACCTGTGCTTAGTATTAGAGGGGGGATTAAGTAGGTTAAGTAATAAGTTAAGTTTAATTCTGTTTTCTTGTTCAAATATAATTAAAAACTACTTTTGTTTAAGTACCCCCATGTTGTGATGCATATCTATTGCTGCTGGTTTTTGGGGTCTTCGTAACAGTCCGAAAATCTGGATGCCAGAAATTCAGATCACCCGAGAATCCTGACTTCTCGAAAACTCTTGGCTTTTGTGTGCGTGCGTGCATTGATTGCATGTATTGTGTGCGTAAGGGCCACAGATGTACTCCCTGAGAATCCTGAAAATCCAGACAGTCTGGACATTTACTGTATTTAATCGATCTGTGCTTTTACACTCATTATTCCATTTTCTTTCTTGATGTATTGTGGAATTTTAATTTGTACTATTTGTAGTTGATATTATGTGTCCCTGTGTGTCTGCAGTAAATATGAATTTTGGGCACCTGTACATTGTTCTTATGTGTAAACATTGACAAGCCTACCCCAACATCCATAGCTGATCGATCCCAGATCTCCATTCTTCATTTTAAAAAATTAATATTTTTTTGTTTTTAATAAATTTTTATTTAGGCTTACAGCCAGAGCGCTGAGTAACCATCCACCCCAGGGAATTAGTCCCTTCCCTCCGGCAATAGGACAATGGAGGCCTGCGGTCATCAACCCTCACACTCCCCCTTTCCTAATCGGCTGGCGGGCCCGGGCACACTACTCACGGGGCCGCTCCACCGTCGCAGTCCCGGGTTCCGCTCGCTCGACCTGCCACCACCCCCGCAACCTCCAAGCCGCCCTGGCTGCCTCCCCTCGCGGGAACTCCCTCCAAGCCATGCCCGCCAATCACAAGAACTCTGCCCCCTCCCCCAAAATCCTGCCTCCCAGATCTCCACCCTCGAGCTAAAATTTACAGGGGCAATTAAACATCAGCAGAGAATGGGAATCCATTTCCGACTGATTCCAAAACTATATTATTAACACATCTCAAGAATTCTGGCAATGAATAAAGGAATTGTGTCAATCAGCGTACACACCCAGCAAAAGCAGTGAGGGCTACGATAGAATATGGAGACCAGGAGATGATATAAAGTAGAATGACGATCAACGCAATTTTGGCCATTTTCCACTCATTCTTTATCCGATGAAATTGTTTCCGGGATTCCTTGTGTGTGTTTCCTCCAATTTTCTCCACATCTCTGTTGAAATCAAGAATTTGTTTTGTTTGAAACAGAAGAATATTTTTTTCAAATTCTACACAGTTTATGTGCGGAATGTAGAATTCCCAACCAATGTTTTTCACGTTCCACTCTTTCGCCTTGCTTTTCTCCCCTGTCCACAAAATACATAATTTTATTTAAATTTAAACACGCAGGCCCTTTAGGCCCATGAGCCCATGCCGGCCAATTACACCCGATTGCCCTCAATCCCCGTGAGTTTTAAACGATGGGAGGAAACCAGAGCACCTGGAGGAAGCCCATGCAGACACAGGGGTCTCCCACATACCGAGGGTGTAGATCAATTGGGTGTAAATTGGGCATCACGGACTGGTGGGCCAAAATAGCCTGTAACTGTGCTGTATATCAAAATTTAAATTTAAAAACTGATCTGCATACTCCAAGACCCGGGACTCAACACCCCACTATGTAATTGGATCATGGATTTCCTCACCTCCAGACCACAATCAGTGAGGATTAGTAAGAACTTCTCCTCCACAATCTCCATCAGTACCGGAGCATCAGAGGGCTGCTCGACTCATTTTGTACCTACGACTCTGTCACTTGGTACAATAACACCAGTGAAAATGCCTTTATATCAAAAAAAGCATTTTGCTTTTACTGTTAATAATCAGTTTTTGAAGATATGGAATCAACTGGAGATTTAAAAAGTTGAAGATTGTTTTGAAGTGGGGAAATTTGTATCTTTTAATTGAATGAGGGAAAAGTTTGAGGTTCCTAGCAATACTTTTTTTTGTTATCATCAGGTAAAAGCTTTTTTAATGGAAAAGTTAGGCCATAGTTTACAATTACCTAGACAATCTGCTTTGGAGTTGTTACTTACTAAAGGAGAAACAAATTTATTTCAGAAATGTACAAGATATTACAAAATAAAATGTCTAAACCAAATATTCATAAATCAAGACTAAAATGGGAATCTGATTTGAATAGAAAGCTAGATAAAATTGTTTGGAGAAATTTATGTCGTGATTATATGACTCAGGTTAAAAATGTGTGATATGGATTCGTACAATATAATTTTTTACATCAATTATATTTAACCCCTCAAAAGTTAAAGAGGTTCAATTTAATTTCTTCATATTTGTGTTTTAGAAGTGGTGAAGAGATAGGTACTTGGACTTGTTCTGAGGTTAAGACCTTTTGGATATTGTGACAAATTATAGATATGTTTTTGGGAGATAAATTGGGGCAGTTTTTTTTAAGTGTAGGTCACATACAAACACTTTAAAACAGATTTAAGAGTCTTTGCAAAAGCTTTGGAGAGTGTCCAAGAGATTTCACTAACGGATTGTTGTTTTGAAAAACAACAGATGAAAGAACTCTGAGGAGTAGGTTTGGAGCCACAGGCTGTCTGGGAGTGCTGTTTGCTGTTCTGAAAGGGTCATGTGGTTTTTGCAAGCCGAAAGGGAGTCAAACAAGCTTTTCTGAGAGAGAGCGAGACAGCGCGACTTCCACAGTCAGCAGCAGCAGGGACTGGAACAGGACAAGCTGGCAAGCTTGTGGGGAAAATCCCATTCTGTGATTGCTTAGTTCAGCCTGGTCAAAGCCCTTGTGGATCATACAAGAGAGGACTGGCTACCTAATGTTTCACTTGAAATAAGTGAAACAAAAAGGAACTCTGTGGTGACCTGAAAGAAAGGGGTTATCATCTGGAAAATCCTGATGGGGCAAGTTTCTTCGGCAGGACACTGATGTGGCTGATTAAAAAGGGATCATCTTGTGTCCAGGAACAACAATTCTCTCTCTGAAAACTGGCAAGAACCTTTCTGAGTGGTAACCATTTACCTTTCGAGCACCAAAACTTGGTGAATTTTATACATGTTAAATTCTGTTCACAGTATAAGTATTGCCTGCAACCAGTGAACTTGGAGGAATGAGAAGTGAGATTGGACAGTGAACCAAAGAACTTTTCTGAACTTGCACACACATTACACACATGTGTGCTTAGAATTAGAAGGGGGTTAGGTTAGGTTAGTTAAGTTAAAGTGTGATTTTGTTTTCACGTTTAAAGATAATTAAAAGCAACTTTTGTTTAAGTAACCATTTGTCTTGGTGAATATCTATTGCTGTTGGGTTTTGTGGTCCTCTGGCCTCGTTAAATTATTTTTGGAAAAAAGTATTAAAAGTTGAACTTCCATTTGATCCAATGTTGTTTTTATTAGGAGACATTAAGACGATTGATTTAAAATTAAGATTGACTATGAATCAAATTTAATTTTTACGTTTTCCTTTGGCTGTATCCAAGAAATGTTTGGTCATCTTTTAGAAGTCTGATTTCATTTTAGGAATCCAAAGATGGCATACTGAAATGAAATCTTATATCCCTCTTGAAAAGATAACGTATAATTTGAGGGATAAATAGCATTTTTTTTGTATGCCCATACTTAAAAATTCTTGGTTTGAAGATTTAATCTCTCAATACATTCTGGTGTGGCGTCTTGGTTTTCACAGCTGAATAGTTAAATATTTGTATATGATGGTCTCCTTTCATCTTTCTTTAGTTGGTAGATATAGGGGAGGAGAGTGGGGAGGAAGAGGGAGGTGGGGTGTGGGGTTTTACCTATACATTTTCTCTATATGAATTTATTGCAATCGATCTTATTATGGTTTTAAAATTTTAAAATATTTGGAAGCTACAACACCAGCTACAAACTTACCAATGATACCACTGTCGTGGGCTGTATGAAGAAAGGTGATGAGCCAGCCAACAAGTGGAAGATTGAAAACATAGCTGAACGGTGCACCAACAACCTTGCACTCAATGTCGCCAAAACCAAGGAGTTAACTGTTGACTTCAGGAAGGGAAAGCCAGAGGTGTATGATCCAGTGATCATTGGGGGAAATCAGAGGTGGAGAGGGTGAGCATATTTAATTTCTTGGGAATTCGTAGGGTCCAACCACCCGGTCCTAATGCTTGCAGCTCAGTCCAGGCATTAAAAGACCTGTCAGAGAAGCTGACAGTGGTTTTCAAACCAAAATCCTGCAACCACAGGTCTGTGCCCAAAATGGCGGAAACTGTACGTGGCAGTGGCCTTGAGTGGTTGCAGACACTGGGGAGCAGCACAGGGCACCAGAAACAAGGAGAACGCCCCCTCCCTCCCCCTGGCTAAGAAGGTGAAGCAGAGGATATGACCCTACAAGACGATGAGCACGGACCAGCGAAGGGCCCGGCGGCTGAGGGACCCGCATGGCTGCGGGCGACTTGCAGTTGAGGGACCTGCAGGACACTGGCTCACCAGGGATCAGAGCTTGGATTTGAGAGGGCGCTGATGGGGGATAAAAGGGGCTCCTGAAGGGCCTCAGGCTTCCTGATCGTATTGGTGGATTGGATCTGGAGCTTGCATGGCTGATGAATTGAACTGAAGTCTGCAGACACTGTGAGGGGGCACTGGAAGTGAACCCATGGACACTCAGCGACTCCGAAGGGACTCTTTTGCTTCACGTTCTCTCATATTGTAAGGGGTGCCGGGCAACACTAATGGAAGGCAGAAGGCAACTTTGTGTAATATTACATGTTCTGTACTATTACATGATGATAAATAAATCTCGAGAGGCCCCACAAGCTCACCTGTTGGTGGATAGGATGGCGCGGAAGATGAAGACGTAGCAGTAGATGATGATTCCCAAAGGAATGAAGAAAACAAAGCAGAACAGAAGCATGGTGTAAGCCCGAACAGATGGTGTGAATGTCATATAGTCCCAAGTGCAGGAAGTCATCAATCCTTCAGGCACGTAGGCACCTTGGCGCAACACAAAGATACATTAACAATCTTTCTTCCAGGAAAACATTGAAGGAAACTGGGGCGCGGGTGGGGGAGAGAAGAAGAGGTAGGGTGGTGTTTGTCCAATGATTGTCACTCTAGGGCAATGTTATGTTTTTTTTTTAAATTTTTTATTTTTCACACCATAAATCACAATAGCCATGATATACACTTTTTCTTTTCCACACATTTACAGTGACTTTTTCTCCCTCCCCCCTCCCTCCTCCCAAGCCACCCCCCCATCCCCCCCCCTCTCATCCATTTTAGTTATACAATCAAGGTTGCATTAATTCAGTTAGACAATGTTGTCATTCAACAAAAATACACCAGAAATTCTACTGAGTCCATTCTTTTCTTTTCTTCTCCTTCCATCAACTTAGGTAATGTTTGTTCCCGGTAGGTTTTCGCTATTGTATTTAATGTAAGGCTCCCATACTTGTTCGAATATTTCAATATTATTTCTTAAACTATATGTTATTTTTTCTAATGGAATACATTTATTCATTTCTATATACCATTGTTGTATTTTCAAATTATCTTCCAATTTCCAGGTTGACATAATACATTTTTTTGCTACAGCTAGGGCTATCTTAACAAATCTTTTTTGTGCATCCTCCAAGTCAATTCCAAATTCTTTATTTTTTATGTTACTTAGGAGAAAGATCTCTGGATTCTTTGGTATATTGTTTTCTGTTATTTTATTTAATATCTGATTGAGATCATCCCAAAATTTTTCTACTCTCTCACATGTCCAGATTGCATGAATTGTTGTTCCCCTTTCTTTTTTACATCGAAAACATCTATCAGATACTGTTGGGTCCCATTTATTTAACTTTTGAGGTGTAATGTATAGTCTGTGTAACCAATTATATTGTATCATACGCAGCCTCGTATTTATTGTATTTCTCATCGTTCCAGAGCATAACTTCTCCCATGTTTCCTTTTTTATCTTTATATTTAAATCTTGTTCCCATTTTTGTTTAGTTTTACCATTTGTTTCCTCATTTTCCTTTTCTTGCAGTTTAATATACATATTTTTTATAAATCTTTTGATTAACATTGTATCTGTAATCACATATTCAAGGTTACTTCCCTCTGGTAAACTCAAGTTGCTTCCTAATTTATCTTTCAAGTAGGATCTCAGTTGGTAATATGCCAGCGCTGTATCTCCCGTTATATTGTACTTATCTCTCATTTGTTCAAAGGATAAGA
This sequence comes from Narcine bancroftii, assembly GCF_036971445.1. Classification (NCBI taxonomy): domain Eukaryota; kingdom Metazoa; phylum Chordata; class Chondrichthyes; order Torpediniformes; family Narcinidae; genus Narcine; species Narcine bancroftii. Next base: position 93,064,191 of record NC_091474.1, read on the forward strand.
ATCTACTTCCTGAAAAACAATTTTCTATTCTTTTAATCCCTTTTTTTTCCCATTTTCTAAAGGCAAGGTTGTCTATTGTAAAAGGGAGTAGCTTATTTTGCGTCAATATTAGTTTTGGTATTTGGTAATTTATTTTATTTCTTTCTACATGAATCTTCTTCCATATATTGAGGAGATGGTGTAATACTGGAGAAGTTCTATGTTGTACCAATTTTTCGTCCCATTTATATAATATGTGTTCAGGTATCTTTTCCCCTATTTTATCTAATTCTAGTCTCGTCCAGTCTGGTTTTTCCCTTGTTTGATAAAAATCTGATAGGTACCTTAATTGTGCGGCTCTATAATAATTTTTGAAGTTTGGCAATTGTAAGCCTCCTTGTTTATACCATTCTGTTAATTTGTCTAGTGCTATCCTCGGTTTCCCCCCTCTCCATAAAAATCTCCTTATTATTTTCTTTAACTCTTTGAAGAATTTTTCTGTCAGTTGTATTGGCAATGCCTGAAATAAGTATAGTATCCTTGGAAAAATGTTCATTTTAATACAGTTTATCCTTCCTATCAGTGTTAGTGGTAGCTCTTTCCAATGCTCTAAATCGTCCTGTAATTTTTTCATTAGTGGATTGTAATTGAGTTTATATAATTGGCCTAGATTTTTGTTTATTTGCACACCTAGGTATCTTATTGCCTGCGTTTGCCATCTGAATGGGGATTCCTCCTTAAATTTTGAGAAATCCGCGTTATTCATAGGCATTGCTTCACTTTTATTTACGTTTATCTTGTATCCCGACACTTCTCCATATTCCTTCAATTTCTTATATAGTTCTTTTATTGATAGTTCTGGTTCTGTTAAGTACACTATCACATCATCCGCAAACAGACTGATTTTATATTCCCTGTCTTTTATTTTTATTCCTTTTATATTATTATCTCTTCTTATCGATTCTGCTAGTGGTTCTATAGCTAGCGCAAACAATAATGGTGATAGTGGGCATCCCTGCCGCGTTGACCTGCTTAAGTTAAATTGCTTTGATACATGTCCATTTACTGTTACTTTCGCTAACGGTCCCTTATATAATGCTTTAATCCAATTAATATACTTCTCCGGTAAACTGAATTTTTGCAATACTTTGAACAAGTAATTCCATTCTACTCTGTCGAAGGCCTTCTCTGCGTCTAAAGCAACTGCTACTGCCGGTGCTTTATTTCCTTCTACTGCATGAATTAAGTTAATAAATTTACAAATATTCTCTGTTGTGCGTCTTTTTTTGATAAATCCAGTTTGGTCTAAATTTACCATTTTCGGTACCTGTTCTGCTAATCTGTTCGCTAATAGTTTAGCTATTATCTTATAATCTGTGTTTAGCAGAGATATTGGTCTATATGACGCTGGTGAGAGTGGATCTTTCCCTTGTTTTAGTATCACTGTAATTATTGCTGTTTTACATGAATCTGGTAAGTTTTGTGTCTCATCAATCTGGTTGATTACACCCAGGAGGGGCGGTATTATTAGGTCTTTAAATGTTTTGTAGAATTCTATTGGGAGTCCATCCTCTCCTGGTGTCTTATTATTTGGTAAATTTTTTATTATCTCTTGTATTTCTACTGTTCCAAATGGTTCTGTTAATTTATTTTGTTCCTCTATTTGTAGTTTTGGTAGTTCAATTTTAGTCAAAAATTCATCTATTTTCCCTTCTTTCCCTTTGTTTTCGGTTCGGTATAATTGTTCATAGAATTCTCTGAAGTTTTCCTTAATTTCTTTTGGATTATATGTAATTTGTTTGTCTTTTTTCCTTGTTGCCAATACCATTTTCTTAGTTTGCTCTGTCTTAAGCTGCCATGCTAGGATTTTGTGTGTTTTTTCCCCTAGTTCATAATATTTCTGTTTTGTCTTCATTATATTCTTCTCCACCTTATATGTTTGTAATGTTTCATATTTTATTTTTTTATCCGCCAATTCTCTTCTTTTGGTTGTATCTTCCTTTATTGCTAATTTTTTTTCTATGTTTATTATTTCCCTTTCCAACTGCTCTGTTTCCTGGTTATAGTCCTTCTTCATCTTGGTTGCATAACTTATTATTTGCCCTCTAATGAATGCTTTCATTGCGTCCCATAGTATAAACTTATCTTCCACTGATTCCGTATTTACTTCAAAGTACATTTTTAATTGTTTTTCAATAAATTCTCTAAAATCCTGTCTTTTAAGTAGCATGGGGTTTAATCTCCATCTATACATTCTTGGAGGGATGTCTTCTAGCTCTATTGCCAATAACAGGGGTGAGTGGTCCGATAATAGTCTAGCTTTATATTCCGTTTTCCTAACTCTCCCTTGTATGTGGGCTGATAACAGGAATAGGTCTATCCTTGAGTATGTTTTATGTCTAGTCGAGTAGTATGAGTATTCCTTTTCTTTTGGGTTTTGTTTCCTCCATATGTCCACAAGTTTCATTTCTTGCATTGATTTAATTATAAATTTGGTTACTTTGTTCTTCCTGTTAATTTTTTTCCCCGTTTTATCCATATTTGGATCCAAATTCAGATTGAAATCCCCTCCTATTAGTATGTTCCCTTGCGTATTAGCTACCTTCAAAAAGATATCTTGCATAAACTTTTGATCTTCTTCGTTAGGTGAATATATATTAAGTAGATTCCAAAGCTCTGAATATATCTGACATTTTATCATAACATATCTCCCTGCTGGATCTATTATTTCCTCTTCTATTTTAAATGGCACATTTTTGCTAATTAATATAGCCACTCCTCTTGCTTTTGAATTATACGATGCTGCTGTTACATGTCCTACCCAATCTCTCTTTAATTTCTTGTGCTCCAATTCAGTTAAATGTGTTTCTTGGACAAATGCTATATCTATTTTTTCCTTTTTCAGTAAATTTAGTAGTTTCTTCCTTTTAATTTGGTTATGTATTCCATTAATATTTAGAGTCATATAGTTCAGCGTAGCCATTTTATATTTTGTTTATCTTCTCTTTCCGTTTTTCCATCATTACCTTTCCTCCTTTTCCATTTCTGTTTTCTTATTTTCAACTCTTTACCAGACAACATTCCTACAACATCCAACATTTTCCTTATTCTCCTATTTCTATCTTCTTTATCCCCAATCTCCCCTTCCCCTCCTGAGTTGCCCTTTATCCCTTGTCGGACAACCACATCTCCCCTCTCCATTTGGATTTGCGAATCCACTCGCAAGCGTCAACTGATTTTGCAGTGACCGCTCTTTTCCCCCCACCCAGCCCCCCCCAGAAAAGATTTCGTTTTTTATATGTCACAAAGGTCACTCTTTTAGTTCCCTCCTTATTCTCTCTATTCCATTACCTTCCCTTATTAATTCTTGTCTATACTCTCTATGTTTTCCTCTAATTACAGATACTTTCACATATGCCCATTGTCTCTATTCACTCTTATACCTCTTTACCCGCATACATATCAATCGTGGTCATTTTTACCCTCCTTACCCGTCTTCATCCCTCAGTCTATTTTTGTCTTTACCCACATACATATCAATCGTGATAATTTTTGCTCTCATTACCCGTCTTCATCCCTCAGTCTATTTTTGTAATTGTTCTGCAAATTTTCGTGCTTCTTCTGGATCCGAGAATAGTCTGTTTTGTTGTCCTGGAATAAATATTTTCAATACCGCAGGATGCTTCAGTGTAAATTTATATCCTTTCTTCCATAAAATCGCTTTTGCTGCATTGAACTCTTTTCTCTTCTTTAGGAGTTCAAAGCTTATATCTGGATAAATGAAGATTTTTTGCCCTTTATACTCCAGTGGTTTGTTGTCCTCTCTTACTTTTTCCATTGTCTTCTCCAGTACCTTTTCTCTTGTAGTATATCTTAGGAATTTTACTACAATAGATCTTGGTTTTTGTTGTGGTTGTGGTTTAGGGGCCAATGCTCTATGTGCCCTTTCTATTTCCATTTCTTGCTGTAGTTCTGGACATCCTAGGGCCTTAGGGATCCATTCTTTTATAAACTCCCTCATATTCTTGCCTTCTACATCTTCCTTAAGGCCCACTATCTTTATGTTATTTCTTCTGTTATAATTTTCCATTATATCTATTTTTTGGGCTAGTAATTCTTGTGTCTCTTTAGTTTTTTTATTAGATTCCTCCAATTTCTTTTTTAAGTCTTCTACCTCCATTTCTGCTGCTATTGCCCGTTCTTCCATCTTGTCCATTTTTTTCCCCATTTCTGTTAAGGTCATATCCATTTTATTTATTTTCTTTTCTGTGTTGTTTATTCTTCTTCTTAAATCATTGAATTCCTGTGTTTGCCATTCTTTAAATGACTCCATGTATCCTCTAACAAGAGCAAGTACCTCCTTTACCTTGCCTTTCTTTTCTTCTTCTATTTCCCTGTACTCTTCCTCTTCCTCTTCTTCTTCCTCTAGGTTGACCATCTGTTGTTTCTTTGCTGCCCTTTCCTCCTCTTCTTTCTTGTTTCCATTGTCTTCTGTGGTCTCTTCTTGCTGCAGGTGTTCTGCAGCTGTCGTTGCCGGCTGTGGAGATCGACTCCCCAGCTGGTCCCCCCTCCCGTCGGTGTGTTTTTTTTCATGCGCGGTTGCGCACTTTTACTCGGCTCTGTGAGCCATTGTTGTAGTTCTCTTTCTACCGACCTGAGGTAGTGGGGTCTTCTCTCCACAGCGGGCCTCTTCGGACAGGTAAGGCCTTCACCTTTTTCCTCCGTTGTCTTCTCTTCCTCTCTTCTTTCCGTTGATTTTGATTTTTCTCCTTTTGTCTCCATCTTCTTTCCACCTTTATATTCACTTTTCTTTAACTTGTATTTCTGTGCCTTTGTATTTTCTCTTGTTTTTCCCGACTTTTCTGGAGAGGGCTGGAGTTCACCGTCCGGCCACTACTCCATCACGTGACTCCCGGGCAATGTTATGTTGATGAGCAATCTCGACGCAGTCAGTATGGTCTAGCCACCCAACTGCTGCCATCCATCTCTGAGAGGTTTGATTTTACAGCAAGTTTTAAATTTTAGACATACAGCACAGTTACAGGCCACTTCAGCCCACGGGTCCGTGCTGTCCAATTTACTCCCCATTAACCTACAACCCCCGGAATGTTTCAAATGGTGGGAGGAAACCGAAACCCCTGGGGAAAACCCCACGCAGACACAGGGAGAATGTACAAACTCCTTACAAACAGCGCAGGATTCGAACCCTGCCCCGATCTTTGGCACTGTAGAGGTGTAGCACTCACCGCTACGCCAACCATGTTGCCCTAGTATGATATGACATGAGTGTTTATTGTCATATACATTAGTACAGTGTTCAGATGCACTGAAATTCATCATGTTTCTGGCCTGAGCCCATCTTCAATCAGGTGTTGACTTGTTTTTCCAGATTCCTGGCAAAAAACCCAGGACCAAATCGTTGGTTCCCCTTTTCTTCCATTGGATGCCGCGTGACCTGCTGAGTTTCTCCGCTGGATCAACTGTTTCCATCTCTTGTTCACCCTAACTTCCCCCCACTTATTTTCCCACCAGCCCTATACCCTGTAAACTGTTTCTCCTCCCCCTTCAATCCATAATTTCACCTCCTTTACCTTTACTCTCGACCCGAAATGTTGAGTGAACATTTCTCCCCATGGACACTGCCCGAACTGTTGAGCTCCTCCAGCTTCTTGTCACTTGCTTGAGATTCCGGCATCTGTCCTTCACCTTGTCTCTGTCTTAAATGGGGAATCCCTCTCCATCCCCTTCCCTCTCCACAGAAACTTCCCTCCTCCCCCTCTTTGCTGCTGTGTGCCCCTCCTCCCTTATCCATCTATTACTTCTGCCTTTGAGACTGTGCTCCTCCCCCACCATTTTGTTCAGACACCTGCCTACATTTTTTCATACCCAAGCCCAAAATGTTGGTTATGATTTTTTTATCTTTGCTATATAAAGTACCCTGTTTGACCTAGAACCATATAGCATTACAGAACAGAAACAGGGCCCTTTGGCTATACTAATTGGACCCAAACCATTTTATTTTGTTGCCTAGACCCATTGACCTGCTCCCAGTCCATTACCCTCTATACCTCTTCTATCCAGGTACCTGTCCAAATTCTTCTTAAATGTTAAAATTTAGCCCGCATTCAACACCTCGTTTCACACCCCCACCACTCTGTGTGAAGAAGTTGCCCCTCATGTTCCACCTAAACCAATAATTCTCAACCTTTATCTTTCCACTCACATACCACTTTAAGTATTCCCTGTGCCATAGGTGCTCCTTACTTTCCCCGACTTTGTGCCCATTTCCTGAGTGAATACGGATGAGAAAAAAACCATTTAAGATTTCCCCCATTACTTTTGGCTCCAACAAAGCCTTACTATCTTTTTGCTCTTAATGTACTTGTAGAAACCCTTAGGGTTTTCCTTCACATTGTCTGCCAAAGCAACCTTATGTCTTCTTTTAGCCTTCCCGATTTCTTTCTTGAGGTTTTCCTTGCAGTTTTTTTTTATACAAGTGCCTCAAGTACCTCATATGCTCCATGTTATACACCTCTTGCTTCTTCCGAACCAGATCCCCAATATCCCTCAAAAACCAAGGTTCCCTCTACCTTCTAACTCTGCCATTGATCCTGACAGGAACATACAAACTCTGTGCTCTCAAAATTTCACCTTTTAAGGTCCTCCACTTACCTGGCACATCCTTGGCGGAAAACAACCTATCCCAATCCACACATTCTAGATCCTTTCTCATTTCCTCAAAATTGGCTTTTCTCCAATTTAGAATCTCATCCCAAGGCCCAGACCTATCCATCTCCACAATTAACTTGACTAATGGTATTTTGATTGCTGGGTACAAAATGTTCCTTTACCCATACCTCTGCCACCTGTCCTATCCCCGAATACGAGATCCAGTATTGCACTCTCTCTTGTTGGTACTTCTATGGTGGCAGCGGTTAGGGAAACACCTTTACAGAGTCAGTAATTGGGTCTGGGGTTCGAATCCTGCACTACCTGTTTGTATGTTCTCCCTGTGTCAGTGTGGGTTTTTTTCCGGGGTGGGGGTGGGCTCCAGTTTCTTCGCACCGTTCAAAACATACCAGGGGTGCAATTGGGTGGAAATTGGCGGCATGGACATGTGGGCTGAAATGGCCCGATACCATGCTGTCAGTCTAAATAAAAAAAAAACTATTGATTTAGAAAAGTTTCCTGAGCACATGCCATTCAGCCTTTTTACAGTGTGGGAGTCCCCAGCCAATAAGTGGAAAGTTAATATCTCCTACTATCACAAGCTGATGTTCCCTACGACTGTCCGCTACTTCTCTACAGACTTGCTCCTCCAATTCTTGCTGACTATTAGATGGACTAGAATACAACCCGATGAGTGTGGTCATACCTTTCCCATTCCTCAGCTCCACCCATATAGCCTCAGTACACAAGCGCTCTGGTCTGTCCTGCCTGAGCACAGCTGTGATATTTTTCCTGATGACCAATGCCACTCCTCCCCCTTTCATCCACCCCATTCTATCACATCTGAAGCAACGGAAACGCGGAACATTGAGCTGCCAGTCCTGCCCCTCCTGAAACCAAGTTTCACTCATGATGACATACTGAGTTTCTCCAGCATTGAGTTTTCACTTCAATCACTGTGTCTGCGGACTTTCGTGTTTTATTCCTTTAACCCCTCGTTCTACATTGTCCGCAAAGAGGAATCCTCCTCACACTGATCCAGTTCTTGCCTGCGTCAATCAAGTCCCCTTTCACACTTCTATACTCCAACGTGACATAGAGACTGCCTTATAATACCCTTGGGCAGCAAGACTGCTGAAAGACTACGATTTATGAAGAATATTTATATTAATACACAGTACAACCTCTTATCTAGAATTCAAGCAATTGGCAAAAAAAATTGCAGAATATAAATAGATTAAAAAAAAAAAAGAGATGTTTAAATTTGGCATGCCAATTTCACCCATCACGCAACCGGTAAATACCCTTATCTGGCATCAACCAATAGGTGCAGACACCAGGGGTTTCACTGCATGTACACAAGTACTGTGTAAATGTATTGCCTGACTGTGTGTGTGCGCATTTTAAATTGTTCTGCACTGTGGATGGAGGAATGTACTGGTAAAATCCAATGCCAAATAAACTTTGGCGTTTCCATTGCAGAAAGTTGGCAACCTTTCTGTAATGGGAATCTTGATCACTAATTTTCAGCAGGTGAGGTGGAAATGACCTCCCAATGGGTTTGCCTTATGGAGCTTGCTATTCTGTATAAAATGTGTAGTTCCTTGCCCGCTTTGTTGAGACTTACTCCACCCGAAGAACGGAGGCAGACTCCAGGCCAACGAGTACAGCCAGACGCCCAGCAGAATCAGAATGGCTCGCTTCTTGGAGAGAATTCCAATGGAGGCCAGTGGTCGGGTGATGACAAAGTACCTGTCCACCGCAATTACAACCAGTGTGATCATTGAGGTGATCCCAAAGAGGGCACCACAGAAGGCATACAGCTCGCAGCCTGCAGGGAGTGAGGAAAAGACAAAATTGGTTAAAAGGTTGCTTGGAGCCCACTTAACTAGAGACCCATCAGGGACACTCAACATCTCTTCACTTGTCAGGAAGGCGCAACATCGGCAGCTCTTCCTAAGACTGAGGCGGGCAAGGCTACCGGCCACCATCATGTCAGCCTTCTACAATAGACATTAAAGCAACAGAGGGCAAACAAGGAAGAAAAAAAATCAGTGGGAAGATAGAGGACTGGGAAACTTAAAAATTTGGAGAAGGCAACTAAGAAGTTGATCAGGAGGAAAAGATGAATAGTGAAAGGAAATTAACAAATAATATCAAAGAGATACTGAAAGCTTTTTTAGATCTATAAAGAGTATAAGAATAACCAAAGTAGGTATTGGGCCAATAGAAAATGATGCTGGAGAAATTGTAATGGGAGACAAGGAGATGGCAGAGGAACTAAATGAATATTCTGGATCTGCCTTCACTGTGAAACACATTAGTAGCATATCGGAAACTCATGGGTCTCTGGGAAGAGAAGTGAGTGCAGTCAAGATCATGAGAGAGAAGGTGAACGATCTAAGGGTAGATAAGTCTCCTGGACTGGATGGAATGCACCCTCAGGTTCTGAAGGAAGTAGTTGTAGAGATTGTGGAGGCATTGGTAATGATCTTCCAGGAATCAGTGGAGTCTGGCATGGTTCTGGTGGACTGGAGGATCGCGACCATCACTCCGCTGGTTAAGAAGGGAGTGAGGCAGCAGGATGGAAATTGTACATCTAGGAGCCTGGCATCAGTGGTTGGGAAGCTGTTGGAGTCAATTGTCAAGGTGAGGTGTCAGAATACTTGGAGGTGGATGAAAAGATAGGCCCAAGTCAGTGTGGTTTCCTTAAAGGAAAATCATGCCTGACAAACCTATCACATGTAGGATAGACAGGGGAGATGCAGTGGAAGTTTATTTAGACTTTCAAAGAGCCTTTGACAAGGTACCACATATAAGGCTGCCAAACAAGATGAGAGCCCATGGAATTACAGGAAGGATAGAGCATTGGCTGGACAGTAGGAATAAAGGGATCCTATTCTGGTTGGCTACCTGTTACTCATGGTGTTCCACAGGGGGCCAATGTTGGGGCTGCTTCTTTTCTCATTGTACATGAATGATTTGGATTATGGAATAGGTGGCTGTGTGTCTAAATTTGCACATGATACAAAATAGGTGGTAGGAGAGGTGATGCTGAGGATATAGCAAGACTACGTCGAGACTTGGATAGATTAGGAGACGGCAAAGGGGTGGCAGATGAAATACAATGTTGGAAAGTGTATGATGATACCCTTTGGAAGAAGAAATAGATGAGATGGGGTGAAATTCAAAATTCCAAGGAGCAAAGGGACTTGGGAGTCCTTGGGCAGGGTACCCTAAAGGTCAACTTCCAGGTTGAGTCAGTGGTGAAGGAGGTGAATGCAATGTGGACATTCATTTCTAGAGGGATAGAATACAAGCCCATAGAATCTATGAGACCTCAGTTGGAGATGGGGTACAGTTTTGGGTGCTTTATTGGAGAAAAGATGTGCTGGCATTGGAGAGGATTCAGAGAAGATTTACTAAAATGGTATCAGGAATGAAAGGGTTAGCAAATGAGGAACCATTGTTGGTTCTTGCACTTGTTGGAGTACAGAAGGATGATGGGGGTGGGGGGGGGGGGGAACCTCAGAGAGACATTTTGAATGCTTAAAGGCCTGGGTGGAATAGATGTGGTGAGGATGTTTCCCACTGCTGAGGAGTCTAGAACAAGAGGGGACAACTTCACAAAACAGAGATGTAGAAAAATATCTTTGGCCAGAGGTTTGTGAGTCTGTGGAACCTGTTTCCACAGGTGGCTGTGGAAGGGAGATTGTTGGGTGTATTTAAGGCAGAGACTGATGGTTATTTGATTAGACGGGACATCAAGGGTTACGGGTAGAATGGCAAGGAGTGAGGCTGATGGATCAGCTCATGATTAGAAATGGGGGAGCAGAATTGCTGGGCCGACATCTTGTGATCAATACCACCACTAATCAACTTCCTTTAAGGGGGAGAGGAGGAGGGGGGGGAGAGGAGGAGGGGGGGGAGAGGAGGAGGGGGGGGAGAGGAGGAGGGGGGGGAGAGGAGGAGGGGGGGGAGAGGAGGAGGGGGGGGAGAGGAGGAGGGGGGGGAGAGGAGGAGGGGGGGGAGAGGAGGAGGGGGGGGAGAGGAGGAGGGGGGGGAGAGGAGGAGGGGGGGGAGAGGAGGAGGGGGGGGAGAGGAGGAGGGGGGGGAGAGGAGGAGGGGGGGGAGAGGAGGAGGGGGGGGAGAGGAGGAGGGGGGGAGAGGAGGAGGGGGGGGAGAGGAGGAGGGGGGGGAGAGGAGGAGGGGGGGGAGAGGAGGAGGGGGGGGAGAGGAGGAGGGGGGGGAGAGGAGGAGGGGGGGGAGAGGAGGAGGGGGGGGAGAGGAGGAGGGGGGGGAGAGGAGGAGGGGGGGGAGAGGAGGAGGGGGGGGAGAGGAGGAGGGGGGGGAGAGGAGGAGGGGGGGGAGAGGAGGAGGGGGGGGAGAGGAGGAGGGGGGGGAGAGGAGGAGGGGGGGGAGAGGAGGAGGGGGGGGAGAGGAGGAGGGGGGGGAGAGGAGGAGGGGGGGGAGAGGAGGAGGGGGGGGAGAGGAGGAGGGGGGGGAGAGGAGGAGGGGGGGGAGAGGAGGAGGGGGGGGAGAGGAGGAGGGGGGGGAGAGGAGGAGGGGGGGAGAGGAGGAGGGGGGGGAGAGGAGGAGGGGGGGAGAGGAGGAGGGGGGGAGAGGAGGAGGGGGGGAGAGGAGGAGGGGGGGAGAGGAGGAGGGGGGGAGAGGAGGAGGGGGGGAGAGGAGGAGGGGGGGAGAGGAGGAGGGGGGGAGAGGAGGAGGGGGGGAGAGGAGGAGGGGGGGAGAGGAGGAGGGGGGGAGAGGAGGAGGGGGGGAGAGGAGGAGGGGGGGGAGAGGAGGTGGGGGGGAGAGGAGGAGGGGGGGAGAGGAGGAGGGGGGGAGAGGAGGAGGGGGGGAGAGGAGGAGGGGGGGAGAGGAGGAGGGGGGGGAGAGGAGGAGGGGGGGGAGAGGAGGGGGGGGGAGAGGAGGAGGGGGGTGAGAGGAGGAGGGGGGGAGAGGAGGAGGGGGGGTGAGAGGAGGAGGGGGGGGAGAGGAGGAGGGGGGGGAGAGGAGGAGGGGGGGGAGAGGAGGAGGGGGGGGGAGAGGAGGAGGGGGGGGAGAGGAGGAGGGGGGGAGAGGAGGAGGGGGGGAGAGGAGGAGGGGGGGAGAGGAGGGGGGGGGAGAGGAGGAGGGGGGAGAGGAGGGGGGGGGGAGGAGGAGGGGGGGGGAGAGGAGGGGGGGGGAGAGGAGGGGGGGGAGAGGAGGAGGGGGGAGAGGAGGAGGGGGGGGAGAGGAGGAGGGGGGGAGAGGAGGAGGGGGGTGGGAGAGGAGGAGGGGGGGGAGGGGGGGAGAGGAGGAGGGGGGGAGGGGGAGGGAGAGGAGGAGGGGGGGGAAGAGGAGGAGGGGGGGAGAGGAGGAGGGGGGGAGAGGAGGAGGGGGGGAGAGGAGGAGGGGGGGAGAGGAGGAGGGGGGGGAGAGGAGGAGGGGGGGGGAGAGGAGGAGGGGGGAGAGGAGGAGGGGGGGGAGAGGAGGAGGGGGGGAGAGGAGGAGGGGGGAGAGAGGAGGAGGGGGGAGAGGAGGGGGAGAGGAGGGGGGAGAGGAGGGGGGAGAGGAGGGGGGAGAGGAGGAGGGGGGAGAGGAGGAGGGGGGATGAGGAGGGGGGAGAGGAGGAGGGGGGAGAGGAGGAGGGGGGAGAGGAGGAGGGGGGAGAGGAGGAGGGGGGAGAGGAGGAGGGGGGAGAGGAGGAGGGGGAGAGGAGGAGGGGGGAGAGAGGAGGGGGGAGAGGAGGAGGGGGGAGAGGAGGAGGGGGGAGAGGAGGAAGGGGGGAGAGGAGGAGGGGGGAGAGGAGGAGGGGGGAGAGGAGGAGGGGGGAGAGGAGGAGGGGGGAGAGGAGGAGGGGGGAGAGGAGGAGGGGGGAGAGGAGGAGGGGGGAGAGGAGGGGGGGGGAGAGGAGGGGGGGGAGAGGAGGGGGGGGGAGAGGAGGGGGGGGAGAGGATGGAGGGAGGGGGGGGAGAGGAGGAGGGGGGGGAGAGGAGGAGGGGGGGGAGAGGAGGAGGGGGGGAGAGAGGAGGGGGGGAGAGGAGGGGGGGGGAGAGGACGGGGGGGGGAGAGGAGGGGGGGGGAGAGGAGGGGGGGGGGAGAGGAGGGGGGGGGGAGAGGAGGGGGGGGGAGAGGAGGGGGGGGAGAGGAGGAGGGGGGGAGAGGAGGAGGGGGGAGAGGAGGAGGGGGGGGAGAGGAGGAGGGGGGAGAGGAGGAGGGGGGGAGAGGAGGAGGGGGGGGGAGAGGAGGAGGGGGGGGAGAGGAGGAGGGGGGAGAGGAGGAGGGGGGGGAGAGGAGGAGGGGGGGAGAGGAGGAGGGGGGGAGAGGAGGAGGGGGGGAGAGGAGGAGGGGGGAGAGGAGGAGGGAGGGGGGAGAGGAGGAGGGGGGGGAGAGGAGGAGGGGGGGAGAGGAGGAGGGGGGGGAGAGGAGGAGGGGGGAGAGGAGGAGGGGGGAGAGGAGGAGGGGGGAGAGGAGGAGGGGGGAGAGGAGGAGGGGGGAGAGGAGGCGGGGGGAGAGGAGGAGGGGGAGAGGAGGAGGGGGGAGAGGAGGAGGGGGAGAGGAGGAGGGGAGAGGAGGAGGGGGGAGAGGAGGAGGGGGGAGAGGAGGAGGGGGAGAGGAGGAGGGGGGAGAGGAGGAGGGGGGGAGAGGAGGAGGGGGGAGAGGAGAGGGGGAGAGGAGGAGGGGGGAGAGGAGGAGGGGGAGAGGAGGAGGGGGGAGAGGAGGAGGGGGGAGAGGAGGAGGGGGAGAGGAGGAGGGGGGAGAGGAGGAGGGGGGAGAGGAGGAGGGGAGAGGAGGAGGGGGGAGAGGAGGAGGGGGGAGAGGAGGAGGGGGGAGCAGGAGGAGGGGGAGAGGAGGAGGGGGAGAGGAGGAGGGGGGAGAGGAGGAGGGGGGGAGAGGAGGAGGGGGGAGAGGAGGAGGGGGGAGAGGAGGAGGGGGGAGAGGAGGAGGGGGGAGAGGAGGAGGGGGGAGAGGAGGAGGGGGGAGAGGAGGAGGGGGGAGAGGAGGAGGGGGGAGAGGAGGAGGGGGAGAGGAGGAGGGGGGAGAGGAGGAGGGGGGAGAGGAGGAGGGGGGAGAGGAGGAGGGGGGGAGAGGAGGAGGGGGGAGAGGAGGAGGGGGGAGAGGAGGAGGGGGAGAGGAGGAGGGGGGGAGAGGAGGAGGGGGGAGAGGAGGAGGGGGGAGAGGAGGAGGGGGGAGAGGAGGAGGGGGGAGAGGAGGAGGGGGGAGAGGAGGAGGGGGGAGAGGAGGAGGGGGGAGAGGAGGAGGGGGGAGAGGAGGAGGGGGGAGAGGGAGGAGGGGGGAGAGGAGGAGGGGGGAGAGGAGGAGGTGGAGGAGAGGAGGAGGGGGAGGAGGAGGAGGGGGAGAGGAGGAGGGGGGAGAGGAGGAGGGGGAGAGGAGGAGGGGGGGAGAGGAGGAGGGGGGGGAGAGGAGGAGGGGGGGAGAGGAGGAGGGGGGGCAGAGGAGGAGGGGGGGGAGAGGAGGAGGGGGGGAGAGGAGGAGGGGGGGAGAGGAGGAGGGGGGAGAGGAGGAGGGGGGAGAGGAGGAGGGGGAGAGGAGGAGGGGGGGAGAGGAGGAGGGGGAGAGGAGGAGGGGGGAGAGGAGGAGGGGGGAGAGGAGGAGGGGGGAGAGGAGGAGGGGGGGAGAGGAGGAGGGGGGAGAGGAGGAGGGGGGAGAGGAGGAGGGGGGAGAGGAGGAGGGGGGAGAGGAGGAGGGGGGAGAGGAGGAGGGGGGAGAGGAGGAGGGGGGAGAGGAAGGAGGGGGGAGAGGAGGGGGGGAGAGGAGGAGGGGGAGAGGAGGAGGGGGAGAGGAGGAGGGGGGCGAGGAGGAGGGGGGAGAGGAGGAGGGGGGAGAGGAGGAGGGGGGAGAGGAGGAGGGGAGGAGAGGAGGAGGGGGGGAGGAGAGGGGGGAGAGGAGGAGGGGGGAGAGGAGGAGGGGGGAGAGGAGGAGGGGGAGAGGAGGATGGGGAGAGAGGAGGAGGGGGGAGAGGAGGAGAGGAGGGGGGAGAGGAGGAGGATGAGTAAAGAGTATTTTTCAATTCTTACTTATGAGGATAGAGAGGAGGAGGGGGAGAGGAGGAGGGGGGAGAGGAGGAGGGGGAGAGGAGGGGGGAGAGGATGGTGTGGAATCTGGAAGAAAGGACTGGCAGCGAGATATGGAAAAGGGAGAGAAAGACAGGGAAGGAGTCCCACGGAAACAGTAGTGATGTCATTGCTATCCGGGTGGAGAGTGCCCAGATTGAATTCAAGCTGTTGTTCCTCCAATTTACCAGTGGCCCTCAGTTTAGCAGTGGACAGACATGTCAGCATCGGAATGGTTCATGGAATTGAAATGGGTGGCCACTTCCCAGTCACCACCAGGGCAGCGGACAGATTGAAGATGCTCGATGCAGAGAAAGCCACAATGGGGGATTTGGACAACACCAGCAGATTAGCAAATTTACCAGGACGTTGCTTGGATTGGAAAATATCACTCACGGGGCAAGGATAGTAGAGTTGGGGCTTCTCCCTTTGGAGCGAGGAAGGATGAGAAGTGACAATATTGGTCTGCAAGATTCTAAGAGGCATGGATAAGGTAGACAGTCAGCACCTTTTTCCCAGGGCAGGAATAGCAAACCCCAGAGGATGTCTATACAAAGTGAAGGGAGGGAAGTTTAAGGGAGACATAAGGGTTAAGTGTTTTCCCCCCACACAGAGTTGTAGGTGACTGGAATGTATTTTTAGAGGTGGTGGTGGTGCCTGGAACAACTGAGGCATTTAAAAGACAGGGACATGAATAAAAGAAAAATAGAGGTTAGGAGGCAGGGAAGGGTTTAGTTTGTTTTGGTAGGTATAAATGGGTCGGCATTACATTATGGGCCAAAGGGCCATAATGTTCTTTGTATGTGTTGCTTCATGTGTGGTGAGGATGGCTTCTTTTTGTGGCAACGATCTATTCTGTAATTTCATGTGACGGCAAACTTTAAATTTGCCTATTTATTTAAAAATTACAACAGGCAGAGGTCGACAGCATCGAGTAGACGCTGCTGAAGATCCAGCTGCGCTGGATGGGTCACGTCTCCAGAATGGAGGACCATCGCCTTCCCAAGATCGTATTATATGGCGAGCTCTCCACTGGCCACCGTGACAGAGGTGCACCAAAGAAAAGGTACAAGGACTGCCTAAAGAAATCTCTTGGTGCCTGCCACATTGACCACCGCCAGTGGGCTGATAACGCCTCAAACCGTGCATCTTGGCGCCTCACAGTTTGGCGGGCAGCAGCCTCCTTTGAAGAAGACCGCAGAGCCCACCTCACTGACAAAAGGCAAAGGAGGAAAAACCCAACACCCAACCCCAACCAACCAATTTTCCCTTGCAACCGCTGCAATCCTGTCTGCCTGTCCCGCATCGGACTGGTCAGCCACAAACGAGCCTGCAGCTGACGTGGACTTTTTACCCCCTCCATAAATCTTCGTCCGCGAAGCCAAGCCAAAGAAGAACAACACACAGAATGGTAACAGGCCCTTCTGGCCCACGAGCACATGCCACCCAATTAGACTCCATTGACCTACAGCCCCTGGTATGTCTTGTTTTGGAGGGCGGGAGGAAACTGGAGCCCCTGGGGAACCCCCATGCAGACACAGGGAGAATTATAAAAATTTCTTACCCTTGTCCCGATCGCTGGCGCTGTAACAGCATAGCGCTAACCATGCCACCCTACCTGTTGAAGGATTCTGTCATCTCAATGAAATTAAACTTAATAATTGAATATCATGCACACGTTGATTTTGAGTTCAGCAGAGATCTCCTTGGCTCTGTGACCGACCGGAGAACATGAACCGCAAAAGACAGAGGTAAATAAAATGCACCTTTTTCGCCAAAAATCCAACGCTTGTGCACACTGGTGGTGAAGAAGATTGGGGTCTGTGTGATCGACATGAAGAAATCACTTATGGCCAGGTTAATAATGAAGGTGTTGGAAGGACTGCGCAAGTCCTTGCTTCTGTAACAGAGGGACGGAAAGATGAAAGCCACAACATCATCTCTCGAACCATGAGACAACTCCTCCAGCCATTCTCCCACCTTAAGCCTTCTTACTCTTCTTGGATACCTCATTTCAGCCTTCTACCCACTCTGGATCACTTCATTTCCCATAGCTGCTGAGACTTTTACCATCTTTCAGTGCGGATTGTGGATGGTCATGTGACCTCTGTCTGGAACCTGGTGGGCATGGATTGTAGAAGGTCATTTAACCTCTCCATCTGGAACCTGGTGGGAGTGTAGATTGTGGAGGGTCATGTGATTTCTCAGTCTGAAACTTGGAGGGAGTGTGGATTGCGGAGGGCCCCGTCTGGAACCTGGTTGAAAGTCGCATCACCTGCCAATCAAGGTTGGACTCTGTCCACCCATTGGTGCACATCTGACCACTGGCCCCCTTAATCACCTAGTGATTAATGGGCCAGGCCCTCCAGCTTACTGTATTACATAGTGCACCATGTGCAGTAGCTCTTCGGTCCTGAGATGAACCCTGCTCCACTCCAGGTCGCAAACTGTGGACGATGCTAGAGGAGTTGTTGGTAAGGTGTTCACTGCATAGGGATCGGGGCTGATAGATAGCAAATGGAGCCGTAGAATATTGTAATCCTTGGTTTTTACAAGTCTGTCTCAGTAGTGTTAAATCCAATGCAACTGATCATACTGTGTTGTGTGATTGAGAGTACTTGTGTGTTATCCCTGTTACGATCCCCTTACGTGTGTTTGAATAAAGATCCTTCCTGTGTTCAGCCTGTGTTCAGACTCATTGCTCTTTGAACCCATCGAACTTTCCCTTCCCACACAACCCCACTCCATTCATCTTTTCCAAGATCACCCTCCAATTGCCTGCCCTCCAACCTCACTATCAAACCCTTAGGGCTGTTGTGTTCAGGCGCCCTTGCCTCTACTCGGCCAAGGCTAGCTAACATCAAGGACAACTCCGCCTTGAACCCTTCATTTCCAACTCAGGGATTCATCACCAAGTCTGTTCACAGATGCAATTTCCGCCCCCCCCCCCCACCCCCCACAAATTCCAACCCCTATTCCCATTTTCTCTTGATTTCTCCAGTTGTCCAGGATCACCGTGGCCTATTTCACTCATTCCTAATGCTGGCTTGATGCAAATATGATATGGGTTATCAATGGAAATCATTCCTGAGTGGAAGGCAGGTACTATTGCAATGTTTAAGAATAAAATTGGACAGATACATTGGCAGGATGGGCTTTAGAGTGATCTGATCCAGGCTGGTGGAAGTAGTGTGGGTGGGACATTTTGGTCAGGCTGGGTGAGTTGGGCTGAATGACCTGTTTCATAGGTGTCTGAAGCAGAGGACTGGAGAAGGCGGTTTTGTCAGATGGAAGTAAACTTGACAAGGATCCGCACCATCCAGGACATGCTCTGTTCTCGCTGCTGCCATCAGGAAAGAGGTCTAGGTGCCACAAGACTTGTACCAGCAGGTTCAGGAAGAGCTGTTACCCTTCCACCATCAGACAAACTCAATCAGGAACTCATTTAAGGACTCTTACTTTTGCACTATTTATTATTGAATATTTATTTTCTGTATTTCAGTCAGTTTGCTTGCGCTTGTTTCTTTGTTTATACTTCTCGCTTTTAAATTTAAATTTTAAATTTAGATGTACAATTTGGTAACAGGCCCTTCAGGCCCACATGCCCATGCTGCCCAAATACTCCCAATTAACTCACAGACACCAGTACAATTTGGAGGGTGGGAGGAAACCGGAGCCCCTGGCGGAAACCCAGGCATACACCAGGGAAGAGCATACAAACTCCTTACAGACAGTGCGGGATTTGAAACTGGGTCACTGGCTCCGTAACAATGTGGTGCTAACTGTGCATAGGAACCTTCCCTTGAGTACGTTTTTTTTCCCCCACCACCGATATTCTGCCTGGCCCATGACGTAAAAGAATCATATGCGTATACTTGGCCAAGAAATCTGAACTGTGAACTTGAACTTTGGAGACTCTGGGACTGAAATGGGCACACTCATACCTGCAAAAGGCATAGATGACCAGGAAATTGCCCACCATGCCAGTGATGCCCACAGCCAGAATGACTGCCCCAATGGTGTAGTGAACATGATCGGGAATATTCACAGTCGGAAAAGCACGATGATGGTAGGTATCGGTCCCTGGCACCTCCTGCACGGAGAAAGAGAGAAGACGTCAGAATTAATTCCCAGAAAGGCTGAAACTTCAATGAGAGAAGGGCCTGAATGAACATAGGCCCCTCATGGACATAGTAAAAAGTACAGAGCATGGATTTTCAATTCAACTTCCTTGGGTTTTTTTTCCAGCTCTTCATTTTCAAAATAAAATTGCATTTTCTCCTGTGAAAGTTATCAAAGATGCAGTTTCAACATGAACGCATGTTGCAGAAGGCTTTTTTTTTATACTTGATGCTCCTACTTCAGAAAAATAGGTACAGGAGTAGGCCATTTGGCCCTTCAAGCCTACACTGCCATTCAATGTGATCATGGCTGATCAGTACCCGGTTCCTGCCTTCTCCCCATATTCCATGATCCCCTTCGCCACAAGGGCCAAATCTAACCTACTCTTAAATATTGACAAGGAACGGGCCTCAACTACTTCCTGTGGGCAAAGAATTCCACAGATCCACCAGAGAAGAAATGTTTCCTCATCTCAGTCCTAAAAAAAACTTCCCCCTCATCTTTAAACTGTGACCCCAAGTTCTAGTTTTTTCCAGCATTGGAACCAGGGGTTCATATCTATTTTAATGTTAGGACCATTTCTGCCCTGTTAGTGACAGTTAGTTCCGGGCTCTTCCTCAGTCTTGTCATCCGATGAAACAGAACCATTCCCATTGTTTCAACCTCCAGTTTATCCTCCTTTTATTTGAATATTTTATTTTTGAATTGCCCAAGACTCACGCAAATCCAAAACAAAGTAATCTTTCTCAACATTCCCCATGCCCACCCCTCTCCCTTCCCTTCCATACCCCAATACCACAAGGAAAAGATTATGTGAATTAAACAAACGTATAGAAACAAAAATCTATCGAGTCACTGACACTGAAAAGAACCAAATATAAACCCAGAGTAATGGAAAGTCAAATGGAAAAGATACGAAACAAGAGCATGTCATCTGCTCCCCGACCCACTTCATTTATTTCAGTTGCCCCACTATTAGTGTGGATTTTTTACCTTTCTTTCATTGTTAAGGGCCCAGAGGATCCCAAAACTCAACAGCAATACAAAATAATCAAGACAAATTATTTCTTAAACAAAATTTACTTTTAATTTTCTTTAAACATTAAAACAGGATCAAACTAACTTAACCCCCTTCTAATTTTAAGCGCACGCAATATGTGTGCAAATTCAGGAAAATTCTTTGATTCGCAGAACAATCTCACTTCTCACTCCTCCAAGTTCACTGGTATCAGGCAATTCTTATATTGTGCACAGAATTTAACATTTATGAATTTTCCCCAGGATCTGGTGTTTACAGGTTACCGCCCTGGAAGGTTCTTGTTGGTTTCAGAGAGAGATTAGTTACTCGTGGGACAAACACAAACTGATTTATTTCCATCAATCACTTCAGTGTCTTGCCGAAGAAACTTGCCCCATCAGGGTTTTCCAAAGGATGACCTCTTCTTCAAGGTCACCACAGAGTTCCTCTCGTTTCAGGTATAACACTCTAGCCAGCCATTTCCTCTTGTAAAGTTCCTTCCAAAACAGTCCCATCATCTTTGCAAAGCCACTGCTGTCTGGCTTTCAGCAAAGCTCTTGCATTGTAAATAAGTTGAAGTGTTATTCTGTGGTAACCTACACTAAACCCCTACAATCTCTCTCTTTTAAAAAACATTTATATAAATATAAAATATAATATAACCTGTCATATATTTAGAAAGGGGTGTAACTATATTTGTGCACCCAACTAATGTGTCGTATTTTCTCCTTAAATTGTAAAGGTACCCAATCTTCTAACTGGGATCATCAGGACCAGACACCTGCCATTGCTTGGAATCTTCCGGAATTTGGAATAATTTTGATTTCCATCCCTTTAAGCCTGCCCAAGTCGCACTACTGCATCCAACCCCCCCACCCAAGTTGTGCTGCCATCTCTTCCCCCCCCCCCCCCACAGCTGTACCAGAGCCAGGAGAATGGCCACCTTCTCAGTTCCCCTGTGCTGGCACTGGTACAGCAGTTTCAGCTGCATGAAGGATTGTGGGTAGCAATGACAGCCATTGAGCCACCGCTGCTGGGCCAACTGAAAGTCCCGCAACACTGGATGGGCATCAGTATCGGCGAATGCGACAGGAGTTGAGCGAGGGTCGGATTGGGTCATGTTTGGTGCCAAACTCTATCTTTGATGAGTAGACATAATCTTCCAAAAAAAGTGTCAGTTTTTGGAGTTCCTGGTAAAGATTAGGCACCTGGACATGATTTTCTCAAGGGGAATGCAACTCTGTATCTCCATATTCCATCGTATAATGATTAGTTGGGAGCTGGACTTCCATGGGACTGCTAAACACTTCCTGGCTACCGACAAGGTGACCTTCACAAACCTATACTGGCACAATTTAAAGCACACGTCCATAATGTTTCCCAGAAGGTACAATTCCATATCCTGTGGAAAATCCACCTTTATAATTTTTTTTTTTAAGTTTATTCTTTCTAACACGTGATGCTCAGAATCTTTGGGGGATTTCAGAGGTATCGACATAGAAACAGTAAGAGAAGCATTTGCTAGGTATTTCCTGATGTCTCAGAACACGGACACTCCGTGAGGGTGACAGAGGGTGCAAATTCGTCCATCCCTCAAGGTCACCGCACAGGTTGATGGGATAGTTAAGGAGGCCTATGGGATGCTGGGATTCATTAATAGGGGGATTGAGTTCAGGGGTAGAGAGGTCATGTTAGAATTCTACAAAGCAGTGGGGACCCAGTTTAGGGGGGTGGGGGTAAGCGGGTGATGGTCATTTTCAGAATGTCCATGGCTGATGATATCGTAATCATTCCAGAAGATATCCAATGAACACAATTTCAGTGTCCAAGGTCTGAGAAGGAGCTCGCACAGTAGAGCATGCAAGAGGCTGCTGCCTCCCAGCTCAGTCCTGACCTCCTGCGTAGAGTTTGCACGCAGTGCCCAGGAAGGGTGATCCAGTTCCCCTCCTTTTCCCCCTTCCCCCGCCTTCCCCCCGCCCACACCGACATCCCAAAGATGTGCTGGCTGTTAGTTAAATGATTCCTCTCAGTGTGTAGGTAAGTGGTGGAACCAGAGGGGAGAATTAAATGGGATAAGAGTAGGGCTCATGTAAATGCTGGCCAGTATTAACTATGTGGGCTGAAGAGCCTGATTCCATCCTGGATTGCTCTGTGATCACTGGTCACATACAGAGTTTCCACACCTTGGACAACACTGCTAAATGGAAGGGACGTTAAATCCTTCCCAATTCTGTGCCCCACTCCAAGCTGCCGCCCATCACGAACTCTGAGAAAGAGGTCATCGGAAATGGTGTGCAAGAAAGCAGAAGGGCATGAGAGACTCGAAGCAAAACCATCCAGGCCCGCTCTCCCGACGATTTTACTTGCAGACGTACATTCTCTGCTGCACTCTGGTAGTTACAGAAGCGTGGCTCCAGGACACTACTCTGGATAGGGCCAAAATGTTTGCTTTGATTATTTAAGTGACTATTGTGTCCTGGGTATTGTGCTTGACCATTTTAATCATCAGATGATGGACATAAACTTGAACCTGTTGTGCTAAATATGGAAGGCCTTTTGACCTTCAGTGCTGCCTCTCAGATAGACTTGTCCAGTTTGGTCCTGAATCCAGCTTATTCCCTGCTGATCAATCACCTTCAAGGATATACATTTTTAAATTTTAATTTCAACACGCAGCATGGTAACAGGCCATTTTGGCCTACATGTCCATGCCGCCAAATTTATGCCCCATTAACCTACAGTATCTGGTACGGTTGGAGGAAACCAGAGCCGCTGGAGAACCCCCACGCCGTCAAGGGAAGAACGTACAGACAGCGGGGGATTCAGACCCCGGTCCAGTCCTGATCGCTGCCACTGCACCAACCACTGCACCAACCCTGTCCCCTTCTGGTCCATGAGCTTGCACCGCCCAACACACCCATGTGACCAATTAACCTGCTATCCTTGTAGGTTTCTGGAGTGCAGGAGGAAACCGGAAACACCCCAAGGAAAGCCATGCAGACACTAGGAGAATATACAAACTCCTTACAGAGTGGGGAAGTTGATGGGCATGTGAGAGAAAATAGGCCACAAAGAAATAACAAGATTGAATTGAATTCTGGTGGAAGGGTTGCTCAATGAATAGAAATTTGTGTGCATCGTTTCCATCAAACAACAACCTCGTGCTCAATGTTAGCAAAACCAAGGAGATGATTGTGGACTTCAGGAGGAAGTCAGGGGAATATGACCCAGTCCTCATCGAGAGCTCAGTAGTGGAGAGGGTCAAGAATTTCAAATTTCTGGGTGGCAACATCGGCGAGGATCTGTCAGGTGCTTGAGGAGATTCGGTCCATCACTGAAGACTCTTGTAAGCTTCTACAGGAGAGCATTCTGCCTGGTACGGAGGCACCAACTCTCAAGACAAGAATAAACCCCAGAGGGTTGTTCACTCAGCCTGCGACATCACAGGCACCAGACTTCACTCCATTGAGGCCATCCTCAAAGCCCCCCCCCCTCACCACCCAGGCCATAATTCACACTGCTCCCATCGGGAAGGAGGTACAGGAGCCTAAAGACGAGCACTCAGCAGCACAAGGACAGCTTCTTCCTCACTGCCACCAGATTCCTGAATGATCAATGAACTAAAGACACTGCCTCACTTTTCATGCACTGTTATTATATGAACATTTCATAATATGAACATTTGCCCTATGAAGCTGCTGGAACACACCGAATTTCATGACTTGTTCATGACAATGAAGTCTGATTCTGATTCATATTAATTGCAGAAAGATGTGTTCCCATGCCCATTAAATTACACTTCTGTCATTAATTATTTGGAAACCATTTAAGAATCAGCTATAATAACCGGTTTCCTCTTGTTACAGAGTTCTGTGTTGTGTATTGGCCTATGTGTTGTGTGGTTTTATGTTTAAAAAGTGACAGTTTGCCTTAGAGAGCCAAGGTGAAGGTGAGAGTGGGAGACGGTCTGAGCATGTGCAGAAGATGATCTAAAAATTTCTGGACTTGGACAATAAACCACCACTGGGGGTGCTGTGGAGTGGAAGGTGGCCCAGAGCATGAGTCATGGTCTGGAAGACAGTTTAGAATGTTGGGCATTTCAAAAAGGATGAACATTCCGAAGGCAGCCAGAAGTTTGGCAGTTGTAAGCCTCCTTGTTTATACCATTCTGTTAATTTATCTAGTGCTATCCTCGGTTTTCCCCCCTCTCCATAAAAATTTCCTTATTATTTTCTTTAACTTCTTGAAGAATTTCTCTGTCAGATGTATTGGCAATGCCTGAAATAAGTATAATATCCTTGGAAAAATGTTCATTTTAATACAGTTTATCCTTCCTATTAGTGTTAGTGGTAAATCTTTCCAATGCTCTAAATCGTCCTGTAATTTTTTCATTAGTGGATAATAATTGAGTTTATATAGTTGGCCAAGATTTTTGTTTATTTGTACACCTAGGTATCTTATTGCTTGCATTTGCCATCTAAAAGGTGATTCCTTCTTAAATTTTGAGAAATCCGCATTATTCATAGGCATTGCTTCACTTTTATTTATGTTTATCTTGTAATGCGACACTTCTCCATATTCCTTCAATTTCTTATATAATTCTTTTATTGATAGTTCTGGTTCTGTTAAGTACACTATAACATCATCCGCAAATAAACTGATTTTATATTCCTTGTCTTTTATTTTTATTCCTTTTATATTATTATCTGTTCTTATCAATTCTGCTAGTGGTTCTATAGCTAACGCAAACAATAAAGGTGATAGTGGGCATCCCTGCCGTGTTGACCTGCTTAAGTTAAATTGCTTTGATACATGTCCATTTACTGTCACTTTCGCTAATGGTCCCTTATATAATGCTTTAATCCAATTAATATACTTCTCCGGTAAACTGAATTTTTGCAACACTTTGAACAAAATTCCATTCTACTCTGTCAAAGGCCTTCTCTGCATCTAAAGCAACTGCTACTGTAGATGCTTTATTCCCTTCTACTGCATGAATTAAGTTAATAAATTTACAAATATTGTCTGTTGTGCGTCTTTTTTTGATAAATCCAGTTTGGTCTAAATTTACCATTTTCGGTACATACTCTGCTAATCTGTTTGCTAATAGTTTAGCTATTATCTTATAATCTGTGTTAAGTAAAGATATTGGCTATATGAAGTTGGTGAGAGTGGATCTTTCCCTTGCTTTAGTATTACTGTAATTATTGCTGTTTTACATGAATCTGGTAAGCTTTGTGTTTTATCAATCTGGAGGGGCGGAATTAATAAGTCTTTAAATGTTTTGTAGCCTGGCCTGGCCTTGGCCTGGAAGTCAGCCTGAAGAAAAATGAGGTCCTCCATCAGCCAGCTCCCCACCATGACTACCAGCCCCCCCACATCTCCATCGGGCACACAAAACTCAAAACGGTCAACCAGTTTACCTATCTCGGCTGCACCATTTCATCAGATGCAAGGATCGACAATGAGATAGACAACAGACTCGCCAAGGCAAATAGCGCCTTTGGAAGACTACACAAAAGAGTCTGGAAAAACAACCAACTGAAAAACCTCACAAAGATAAGCGTATACAGAGCCGTTGTCATACCCACACTCCTGTTCGGCTCCGAATCATGGGTCCTCTACCGGCACCACCTATGGCTCCTAGAGCGCTTCCACCAGCGTTGTCTCCGCTCCATCCTCAACATCCATTGGAGCGCTTACACCCCTAACGTCGAAATACTCGAGATGGCAGAGGTCGACAGCATCGAGTCCACGCTGCTGAAGATCCAGCTGCGCTGGATGGGTCACGTCTCCAGAATGGAGGACCATCGCCTTCCCAAGATCGTATTATATGGCGAGCTCTCCACTGGCCACCGTGACAGAGGTGCACCAAAGAAAAGGTACAAGGACTGCCTAAAGAAATCTCTTGGTGCCTGCCACATTGACCACCGCCAGTGGGCTGATAACGCCTCAAACCGTGCATCTTGGCGCCTCACAGTTTGGCGGGCAGCAACCTCCTTTGAAGAAGACCGCAGAGCCCACCTCACTGACAAAAGGCAAAGGAGGAAAAACCCAACACCCAACCCCAACCAACCAATTTTCCCTTGCAACCGCTGCAATCGTGTCTGCCTGTCCCGCATCGGACTTGTCAGCCACAAACGAGCCTGCAGCTGACGTGGACTTTTTACCCCCTCCATAAATCTTCGTCCGCGAAGCCAAGCCAAAGAGAAAGAAATGTTTTGTAGAATTCTATTGGGAATCCATCCTCTCCTGGTGTCTTATTATTTGGTAATTTTTTTTATTATCTCTTGTATTTCTACTATTCCAAATGGCTCTGTTAATTTATTTTGTTCCTCTATTTGTAGTTTTGGTAGTTCAATTTTAGTCAGAAATTCATCTATTTTCCCTTCTTTCCCTTCGTTTTCAGTTCGGTATAATTGTTCATAGAATTCTCTAAAGTTTTCCTTAATTTCTTTTGGATTATATGTAATTTGTTTGTCTTTTTTCCTTGATGCCAATACCATTTTCTTAGCTTGTTCTGTCTTAAGCTGCCATTTTAGGATTTTGTGCGTTTTTTCACCTAGTTCATAATATTTCTGTTTTGTCTTCATTATATTCTTCTCCACCTTATATGTTTGTAGTGTTTCATATTTTATTTTTTTATCCGCCAATTCTTTTCTTTTAGTTGTATCTTCCTTCATTGCTAATTCTTTTTCTATATTTACTATTTCCCTTTCCAACTGCTCTGTTTCCTGATTATAGTCCTTCTTCATCTTGGTTACATAACTTATTATTTGCCCTCTAATGAATGCTTTCATTGCATCCCATAGTATAAACTTATCTTCCACTGATTCCGTATTTATTTCAAAATACATTTTAATTTGTTTTTCAATAAATTCTCTAAAATCCTTCCTTTTAAGTAACATGGGGTTTAATCCCCATCTATATATTCTTGGAGGGATGTCTTCTAACTTTACTGTCAATATTAAGGGTGAATGGTCCGATAGTATTCTAGCTTTATATTCTGTTTTTCTTACTCTATCTTGCATACGAGCTGATAACAAAAATAGGTCTATTCTTGAGTATGTTTTATGTCTAGCCGAGTAATATGAATATTCCTTTTCCTTTGGGTGTTGTTTCCTCCATATATCCAAAAGTTGCATTTCTTCCATCGATTTAATTATAAATTTGGTTACTTTGTTCTTTCTGTTAATTTTTTCCCTAGTTTTGTCCATATTTGAATCCAAATTCAGGTTGAAGTCCCCTCCTATTAATATGTTCCCTTGCGTATCTGCTACCTTCAAAAAGATATCTTGCATAATCTTTTGATCTTCTTCGTTAGGTGAATATACATTGAGTAGATTCCAAAACTCCAAATATATCGGACATTTTATCATTACATATCTCCCTGCTGGATCTATTATTTCCTCTTCTATTTTAAATGGCACATTTTTACTAATTAATATAGCTACTCCTCTTGCTTTTGAATTATACGATGCTGCTGTTACGTGTCCTACCCAATCTCTCTTTAATTTCTTGTGCTCCAATTCAGTTAAATGTGTTTCTTGCACAAATGCTATATCAATTTTTTCTCTTTTCAGTTAATTTAGCAGTTTCTTCCTTTTAATTTGGTTATGCATTCCATTAATATTTAAAGTCATATAGTTCAACGTAGCCATTTTATACTTTGTTTATCTTCCCTTTCCGTTTCTCCATCATTACCTTTCCTTCTTATCCATTTCTGTTTTCTTGTTTTGAACCCTTTATAAGACGACATTCCTAAAACATCAAACATTTTCCTTATTCTCCTATTTAAAACTTCTTTAGCCCCAATCTCCCCTTCCCCTCCTGAGTTGTCCTTTATCCCTTGTCGGACAACCACATCTCCCCTCTCCATTTGGATTTGCGAATTCACTCGCAAGCGTCAGCTGATTTTGCAGTGACCGCAACTCCTCCCCACCCAGCCCCCCACAGAAAAGATTTCACTTTTCATATGTAACAAAGGTCACCCTTTTAGATCCCTCCTTATTCCCTCTATTCCATTTCCTTCCTGTTATTAATTCTTGTCTATACTAACTATATTTTCCTCTAAATACAGATACATTCATGTATGCACATTATACATATACACACATATACCTCTTTACCCACATACCTCTTTACCCACATACATATAAATCGTGGTCATTTTTACTCTTATTACATATCTTCATCTCTCTGGTTGTTTTGTAGTTGTTCTGCAAATTTCCTTGCTTCCTCTGGATCTGAGAAGTTTTTTTTTTCCATAAGATCGTTTTCGATGTATTGAACTCCTTTCTCTTCTTCAGGAGTTCAAAACTTATATCTGGATAAATGAAGATTTTTTGCCCTTTGTACTCCAGTGGCTTGTTGCCCTCTCTTACTTTTTCCATTGTCTTTTCCAGTACCTTTTCTCTTGTAGTATATCTTAGGAATTTTACTAAAATAGATCTTGGCCTTTGTTGTGGTTGTGGTTTAAAGGCCAATGCTCTATGTGCCCTTTCTATTTCCATATCTTGCTGTAGTTCTGGACATCCTAGGATCCTGGGGATCCAATCTTTTATAAACTCTCTCATATTCTTGCCTTCTTCATCTTCCTTAAGGCCTACTATCTTTATGTTATTTCTTCTGTTATAATTTTCCATTATATCTATTTTCTGAGCTAACAGTTCTTGTGTCTCTATAACTTTTTTATTAGATTCCTCTAATTTCTTTTTTAAGTCCTCTACCTCCATTTCTACTGCTGCTTCCCGCTCTTCCATCTTGTCCATTCTCTTTCCCATTTCTGTTAAGGTCATATCTATTTTATTCATTTTCTCTTCTGTATTGTTTATTCTTCTTCTTAAATCATTAAATTCTTGCGCTTGCCATTCTTTAAATGACTCCATGTATACTTTAATAAGAGAAAGTATATCCTTTATCTTGCCTTTCCCTTCTTCTATTTCACTGTACTCTTCCTCTTCTTCTTCCTCTGGGATAGCCATCTGTTGTTTCTTTGTTGCCCTTTTCTTCTCTTCTTTCTTGTTTTCGTTGTCTTCTATGTTCTCCTCTTGCTGCAGGTGTTCTGCAGCTGTCATTGCCGGCTGTGGAGATCGACTCCCCAGCTGGTCACCCCTCCCGTCGGTGTGTTTTTTTGCATGCGCGGTTGCGCGCTTTTACTCGGCTCAGCGAGCCATTTTTGTAGTCCACTTTCTACCGACCTGAGGGAGCGGGTTTCTCTTTCCACCGCAGGCCTCTTCGAACAGGTAAGGCCTTCTCCTTCTTTCTCCGTTGTCTTCTCTTCCTCTCTTCTTACCATTGATTTCGATTTTTCTTTTTTCGTCGCCATCTTCTTTCCACCTTTATATTCACTTTTCTTTAATTTTTATTTTTGTGCCTTTGTGTTTTCCGACTTTTCTGGAGAGGGCTGGAGTTCACCGTCCGGCCACTACTCCATCACGTGACTCCTCCTGACATTGAAAATCTTGAGTCGATTACAGCTCTCGAAACATTCCTGCAAGCGCCATTCACTCAGCGGGAAGTTTCTCCTCTCTTATTCTACCAGAACCATATTACTTCAAATCTTCTCAGCAGATCGAGAGGCATCCATGGAGATCTAATGGCCTTGTAGTAGGTTAATTGGTCACATGGGTGTGATTGGGCAACATGGGCTCATGGGCCAGAAGGGCCTGTTACCATGCAATAATATTTCCTTGCCTTCCAGAGTGAGTTTCTGCATTCTTTCCACACAGCTGTAGACTTTATCATCATGGATTCCCTCCCTTGTCTAGGCCTGACGTCCTCCAGATGATGCTGGCTCACATTCTCTTGGCTTCAGTAAACTGAAGTTTACCCACTGAAAATCACCTCCTGTCACAATCGCTCCACAGCAGATGCAATATCACTGACTCTCAACTCAGCTCTGGTTCACTAAGACAACAGCAATATATACATGGGCTACTCTTCATCAATTACAGCTCAGCTTTCAACCATTATGTCCTCAGCGCTGATCAACAAGTTCCAAACCCTGGTTATCTGCAACTGGATCCTTGTCTTCCACCGGCAGACCTCAGTCAGTACGAATTGGAAACAATGTCTCCTCCTCATTGATTAGCAACACGGGCTCACCTCAAGGACCAGTGCTGACCCCACTGCTCTACTCACTCCACACCCATGACTGTGTGGCCAGGCACAATTTATTGCCATCTACAAATGTGCAGGTGACAACTACATTCATTGGCAGAATCACAGACAGCAATGAGAAAGTGGATGGGAGGGAGATGGCTCAGCTCTTTGAATGGCGTCATGACAACAACCTTACTCTCAAAGTCAGCAAAACCAAAGTGATAATTGTGAACTTCAGGAGGAAGGCAGGGGAACACGGCCCAGTCCTCGTCAAGGGCTCAGTCTGGAGGGGGTCAAGAAATTCAAATTCCTGGGTGTGGACACCTTGGAGAATCTGACCTGGGGCCTCCATGTCAGTGCAATCATGATGCAGGCTCGGGACATCATCAAAGACTTGAAAATTTCTACAGATATACCATGGAGAGCATCCTGTCTGGTTGCATCACTGTCTGGTATGGACAGGACAGGAAAAATACCTCAGAGAGTTAGTTGTAAACTCAGCCTGCGATATCACAGGCACGTCTTCACTCCATCGAGGACATCAAAAGGAGGCGGTGTCTCAAGAAAACAGCTTCTATTATCTGCCCCCCCCCCCCCCCCCCACCACCCCTCTTCACACTGCTACCATTGGGGAAAAGGTCCAGGAGCCTGAAGACGAGCACCCAGTGGCACAAGGTCAGCTTCTTCCCCTCCACTGGAAGATTACTGAATGGACAACGAACCGCAGACACTGCTTTACTTTTTCCTATTTTCTTGCACGAATTATTTATTTTTGAAATAATGCTGACAAATTCTGATCCTGATTCTTAGTGACCTTGATTAGATTTAACTCTTGCTTCACCACGACAAAAAGAGCCACAACCCGGCTGGTTTGTCTGAATTGTGTGAAAGAAAGAGCACTGATAAAAAGCTAAACTTTTTTTTTCTCTCCACAGGTGCTGCCCGGCATACTCATGGTTTTTAGACTGCAGGCACAATCAACGAAATTCGTCATTACTTGGGCAATTTAAAAAGGAAGGTCAATTCCTGCACCGCGATTTATCCTGCAGGACACCTGACTGCATTTCGGGGGAAGCCTGCAGTCTAAATATAGCACTGCAAAACTCACCTCATGAATTTGACGTCCAGCTGATGGCACAGGCCACGCAAAAACACTGGGACTAACACACAGAGGAACTTAAGGTGGGCAATTTAAACAACCACATGATGAGTAATTATGTTAAATTATGTTAAATATTTTCTAACATTGCTGCCTAAAAAAAATTGAGTTATTTTTGTTTCATTTCAAATTTCCAGCAACTGTGGTTTTTGTTTTCATTTATTTTTGTTGAAAAGATTTAGCTAGTCTTTCATGCTCACAGAAAATGCATCCTGCATTCCACAGAATGATGTCACTGCAGGACTTTCCTAACCAACTCCTGAGAATGCATTATCACCTTTTAAGATTTGTGAAAAGGTTCTGCTTGGGTTCCTGTCTCACATGTCCAATCTCCCCCGAAACCTCTTCAACGCAGAACCATCCAGACCAGTGGTTTTCAAAACATTTTCTTTCCACTCACGTGCCACCTGATGCCATCGGTGCTCCACAATCAGTAAGAGATTGCTTAAGGTGAGATGTGAATGGGAAGGGAAGGTTGAGAACCACTGCCAGCATTACAATCAGGCAAGTGTAGAATGGGCAATTGCATTCTGGGATAGAAATTACCCAAGTTTTTGCATGAGTGCAGGAACGTGAAGGAAGATTAAAATGAAGGTGTAAACTTTGCCATGAGAAAGTCACAGTGGGAGAGAGAAAGAGAGAGGAAATAAATAGCAATAGCGGATCATTTTTAAACAGCTTTGGAAAGTTGGTAGCACGATAGTGCACAATTTATAAAGACAGTGGAAAAAAGCGATGGCGTACCTGACTTCCCAGAATGCCATGCGGCAGAGAAACTCCTTCATGCAGCTGTTCATATAGCCCTTTCTCTGCCACACGACATTCTGGGAGGGCAGGCCCACCATCGCTTTTTCCCATGCTCTTTATAAATTGTACACAATAGTGCTACCAACTCTCCCACACTGCATAAATTGTGTGCTATAGCACTACCAATTTCCCACAGTTTAAAAAAATGTCCACTATTGTTATTTATTGCTTGCATTTTCCCCACCGTCCCTTCTAAAGGTTTATATAGGTTGGCTCAACAACAACAGGGGCTGAAGGGCTCATACTGTGCAGTACATGAAGCTTATTTATGTTATAATTATGCATGATTAATTTTGTTCAAATATAAGATCATAATACATTGATCAGGATTTAGGGCAGGTCCACCATCACTCGATGCATCATGACGTCACCGGTAGAAGGTGGAACAGTCCTAACCGCGGGGATGGTTCCTTGCAAGTGTGAATACGTCCAGTGTCCCAGTTAAGTGTGGTCAAGTGCGAACAGCAAAAATGCCATTCCTATCCTGGGATACTGAATGGCCGATTTAGTGGGACGCAAGTGTAAAAAGGGCTAAAGATATACTGCCAAAGTTTCGGGCCTGAGCCCTTCTAACAAGGAAAAATCAGAAAAGGCAGGGTCTCAGAATTCAAACAATGGGGAGGAATCCAGACCAAAAGGTATTGATTGGATCTGATAAGGGACTGCATGAGAATTTATCATGTCTGAGCAAAGGGAGACAGGAAAAGGAGAGACAATGGGGAAAGAAGTGGTGGGAGAGGGAATTTTAATGAAAGCCAGAGAAGTTGATATTAATGCCATCTGGTTGGAGGGTGCCCTGTTGGAAGATGCTGTGTTCTTCCTCCAACTTACAGGTAGTCTGGTAGTACACGAGACCATGGACAAACATGTCAGCAAGGGAATGAGATGGAGAAATTAAATGGGTGGCCACTGGGAGATCCACTCTGTTGTGGCAGAGAGCCGAGGTGCTCAACAAAGTGATCTCCCAGTCTGCATCCAGTCTCTCCGATGTAGAGACGACCAAAACTGGAGCACCGAAGAGAGAAGATGACCCCTGCAGATTCGCAAGTGAAATGTTGCCTGCTTTGAAGGACTGTTTGGGGCTTTGAATAGTGCTGAGGGAGGAGGTGTGGAGCATCTCCTGTGGTCACAGGGGAAGGTTCCAAGGGGATCATTGGTGGAGAGTGGATGGGGAAGTTATAGAGGGAGCAAAAGGCAGGGAGGGGAGGAGAAGGGAATGTGTGTCTAGTGGTGGGATCATATGGCAGAAATGACAGAGGAGGATGTGTTGGATTCGGAGGCTGGTGGGGCGGTGGGTAGAAGAATCTGGTCTTTGTTGCACATGGGGGGCGGAGGGGGCCAGGGCAGATATGCAGGTAACGGAGAATATGCGGGTGAGTGCTGAGTTGATGGTGGTAGAGGGAAAGCCACTTTGTTTGGAGAAGGAGGGCATCTCCGATGATCTGGCATGGAAGTCTTTGTCCTGGGCGCAGATGCATCAGAGATGGAAGAATTGAGAAAAGAGAATGGAATCCTTACAGGGGACAGGGTGGGAAGAGGTGTAGTCGAGGTTTATAAAAGATGTTCATCGAGAATTTGTCTCCTGAGATGGAGACAGAGAGATCAAAGAAAGGGAGAATGTTGCTGGAGACAGAACAAATGGAATTGTGCAGCTGCACAGTCATGGGTGGGAGATGAAGGATGAGACAATAGAAATACTTTATATACTAGTGTAAAAGTTGATATTGCTTATAAGTCAGCCCCACCCTCCTCCTGTTGGCCAAAAAAAAATCAGGAGTTTTCCATATACCATGTGTAAAAGTGGACCCCAAAATTTTGGAGTGTAAATGTAAAAATGCATCAGCGCAAGGAAGGGTAACAACCTCTCTTTGCCGCTCAGCTCACATATACCACTTGCAGCTGCCATTTTGTGCAAATATATCCTCCCAAAAAAGAAAGCAGCAAAGTGCACAGCAGCATTTAAGCTAAAAAAATTATTAAAATTGCAGAGAAGATAAATAACTGCAAATCAACAAAAGAAAGGCTTCAAGTTATCGTGCATTGGCAACGTGATGTGGCACAAAATCGAACTGTGAACTAAAATGGAGAAAAAAAACAGTACTGGTGAA
The DNA here is from genome assembly GCF_036971445.1 of Narcine bancroftii. Taxonomy (NCBI): domain Eukaryota; kingdom Metazoa; phylum Chordata; class Chondrichthyes; order Torpediniformes; family Narcinidae; genus Narcine; species Narcine bancroftii. Next base: position 93,098,217 of record NC_091474.1, read on the forward strand.
AACTAGTGGTCGCGAGGAAAGTTCTTTCTTGTATGCAGTGTTCCCTCTAATTCTTAATAGTTGGCGTGTACAAAAAAAACCCTTCACTGGTTGCCAGTATGGCTCAGGATTGATTTTAAAGTTCCCCAGTTTGTTTACAAAGACCTCAATGGACGCTCCCCCCCCCCACATATCCGATCTCCAAGGCCCCTCAGGTTGGCCAGTTCAGGGCGGTTGGTGGTTCTGCGCTCAAATCGCCAACTCAGAGGAGATCGTGCCTTCGCTGTTGCAGTCCCTAAACTATGGAACAACATTACTCCTTCCATCAAATCAGCCTCGTTCTTTAAAACTTTTAAATCCAGGCTGAAGTTGGATTTTTAGTCGCAAGCGTTGTGAAGGGATTGTCGATTGTTACCATATTGTATGTACAATTCTGAACCTCGGGTACACATTTTATACTGCGCTTTAAATAGCTGTTTGAGTTCAGATGCAATTTATGATCTGTACAGCATTTTGGACAACACGAGTAGTTTTAAATTGCTATATAAATAAAGTAAACTAAACTGAACTAAAATCTTACATTGTGCAATTTTTTTTCCCCTGTGAAAAAAGTCTGTGCAAACTGGTTGAAATTGTCAAGATAATTTTGGCCCAGTCAATCCCTCATGGCCAATAAAACTGTATTGGCATGTTTTAAGGTCATACAAGTATGATCGTATTCTACTAATCAAGATTTTATTGTATACTTTGAACGACTTTGTTCAGTTTGTTGTTCCATTAAATAAAATATCAATATTTCTCAGTTTTATGTGATCCAATGTCAAAATAAATTAATAACAACACCCATCAATTCAATGATTATTATTATTAAAGTTGCTGGAAATGGTTAGATCAAAACTCATTCCATTACAAAGCTCGTTGATAAACCATCCAGATGCTACGTGTGAAATTTTTCGCACATTTCACAGTTTATGCAAGTTTACAAAATATTTGTCATAAAACTGCAACAGAATAACATACATATTTAAGTCACTCAGTTATTTTTCTTTCTCTTGTCTTTCATACTTGCCCATTCTTTGTAAATTCTCTCTAGAGTCTCAGTGGTTCTCATCCTTTCTCTTCCCACTCACATCCCACCTTAAGCAATCCCTGACCAATCACAGAGCACTGATGGCATAGGGATTATGAAAAGTGGGATGCAAGTGGAAAAAGGGTTGAGAACCACTGGTCTAGACTAATGGAACTTGCAGTTCTTTTGCGATTCACACCCTTCTCTTCTTTTGAATTTGATGTTGTGAATTAATTTTTTTTCAATAAAAACTCAGCTATCTACAGAATTTGAAACATCTTTGTAGACATTACGATGTGAACACTGTCCATCACACATCTGCACAAAGTGGAACAGGAAAGGTAAGGTGACGTAAATTAATGATGTGCAAATGTGATATTTGAAAAACCAACTAACAGAAACAGTTAGCAAAGAGATTATTTTCAATAAGTATAATTATTCATTACTACATTATTTTAGGGAACTAAACTTTTGTGCTCACATTAATTTCCTTCAGGCGCTGGTTTCAAAACGTGTGCGTGCGCACACATGCACAGCTTAGCGGGAACAGGGCTTGTATGGCCGCTGGAACTAAATTAAAAATTATGCTGGTTTTCAAAGAGGAAAAACTTGGTCATACAAATTGCCAAAAGTAATTGTCGTCCACGCCCATAGACAAGGTTGGATAGATGAAGGCAGATGTAGAAAAAGGATAAAGGAGGTTTGGAATTTGCAACCAGGTGGCTTATGCAAGGAAACGAGATTGCTTGTCTGGGATCAGTTTAGGGCACATCTAGTGAAGAATGTTGTTGAAGACGTCTGTGATAGAGAAAATAGATATGTTTTTGGGATACAAATTGGGAAAGGTTTGTTAGAGTAAGTTACATACAAAATAGATCTTATTTGAAATACTGGAGCTCTGCTAATGCTAGACATATTGGCCCTACGGCTTTTGCAAGAGCTTTGGCGAGTGCCTAAGAGACTTCACTAATGGATTGTTGTTTACCAAAGGCAACAGATGAAAGATCTTGTTGGATCCGCAGATTGTCTGGAAGAGAGCTTGCTATTCTAAGAGGGTCACGTGGTTTTGCAAGCAGGGAGAGTCAAACAGGCCTTCTCTCAGAGTCTTCTACAGTGTAGCAGCCAGCAGAAGCAGTTGGGGCTAGAACAGGACAAGTTGGCAAGCTTGTGGAAAGTCCCATTTGGAAGACAGCCTGGTCAAAGCCCTTGTGGTTCAAGCAAGAGGAGAGGACTGGCTGTCTAATGTTTCACTTGGAATAAGTGAAACAAAAAGGAACTTTGTGGTAATTGTTAGGTCTGCTTTGTTCATGAATGAGTGAGTCAAACACCAGACTGAGTCGAAATCAAGGTTCTTTGTTCTTTATTGCCGGATTGTAACACTTGCAACTAACAGTGTTAGTTGGAGAAGGCGCATTCTGCCGTTATCAGCAAGTGGTGTTTTTTTATACCTCAGGATACGTACTTAGTAAATTATCATACAATGACATTGTCCAATGAATAAACTGTTGCTACCCTTCTCTGTTAGTCTGCTGCTCATCATTCTTGTTAGTGCAAAGCTTATCTTGAGTGTACAAGGTCACATCTGCATTCTGTTACTCCTTAGTACTGGGTGACTCCTTCTCCGGTCCCATCTCATGATGTTTTTACCTTACATGACCTGAAAGAAAGATATGATCATCTGGAAAACCCTGATGGGGCAAGTTTCATCAGCAAGACACTAAAGCGGGTGATGGAAGTACGTCAGTTGTGGATGTCCTGGAACAACAAATCGCTCTCTGAAAACCGACAAGAACCTTCCTGAGTGGTAACCATCGACTTTTCAAGCATCAAAGCCTGGTTAACTTTATAAATGTTAAAGTCTGTGCACAGCATAAGAATTGCCTGCAACCAGTGAACTTGGAGGAATGAGAAGTGAGAATGGACTGTGAACCAAAGAACTTTTCTGAACTTACACACACATACATAACATACATGCACTTAGAATTAGAGGGGAGTTGTTAGGTTAGTTAAGTTGCGATTCTGTTTTCATGTTTAAAGATCATTAAAAGCAACTCATGTTTAAGTAACCATTTGTCTTGGTGAATATCTATTGCTGCTGGGTTTATGGGTCCTCTGGGCTTGTAACAGACCAACTACAAAACAGTTGCATAGCTGTAATTCCCGGTGGACTTGCAAATGTTTTACAATGAAAGGATATTAGTTTCAATAAGCCATTTAAGAACATGGGTATGAAGTGGAGTAACTTGGCGTGTGAAGGGGGAAAAAAGAATATACACCAAAGGAGGCAGTACGTGGGCTCCATCACTGCATCAGATCTGCCGATGGATCGTCGATTCGTGGAAGGAAATTAAAACCAACATTGTGATTCAAGAAATGTGGAATTCCAAATGCATTGGATGATACAGAAGCGGTTATCTATGGGATGAAGAAGAAATCGGTGAAGTTCAACCTCAGACCATGTATGAACAGCTCAAATGATTATGATACTTGATGCTGAAGATCTTGAATGAACTTTAGTGTTTGAAAAACTTATTACAGTAAATGTTTACTTCATTTATTTTGTATGCCTACCATATCCGAAAACTTTCTACCGGTAATTGTTGTTATTTGATTATGTGTTGACTAAGATGTATTGAATGCAGCAAAGAAAATAATACAGGATTTGCTTAATCCTTTGGTGATGCGAGCAGGTCCAAGATGGCTGTGGCACAGTATCTCAGTGGTTTGGATGTGCAGACTCCGCATTTAATTTGTTGTGTTTGCATTCTTTATTCATTGAGTGATCATTTGGACTTCTGCTACAGAGACCGTACTTTTGAATTCTAGCGTGGGCTTCAGCTCCTCAAAAGTAGTATCCATGGAGGAGTCACGTGATGGAGTAGTGGCCGGACGGTGAACTCCAGCCCTCTCCAGAAAAGTCAGAAAAAACAAAGCAAAACACAAAGGCACAAAAATAAAAATCAAAGTAAAGTGAATATAAAGGTGGAAAGAAGATGGCAACGAAAAAAGTCGAAACCAACAGTAAGAAGAGAGGAAGAGAAGACAATGGAAGATCAAGAAAAAGGCCTTGCCTGTTCGAAGAGGCCCGCGGTGGAGAGAGAAAACGCTCCCTCAGGTCAGTAGAAAGTGGACTACAAAAATGGCTCGCTGAGCCGAGTAAAAGTGCGCAACCGCGCATGAAAAAAAAACACACCGACGGGAGGGGTGACCAGCTGGGGAGTCGATCTCCACAGCCGGCAACGACAGCTGCAGGACACCTGCAACAAGAGGAGAACATAGAAGACAACGAAAACAAGAAAGAAGAGAAGAAAAGGGCAACAAAGAAACAACAGATGGCCAACCCAGAGGAAGAAGAAGAGGAAGAGGAAGAGTACAGTGAAATAGAAGAAGAAAAGAAAGGCAAGATAAAGGAGGTACTTTCTCTTATTAAGGGATACATGGAGTCATTTAAAGAATGGCAAACACAGGAATTTAATGATTTAAGAAAAAGAATAAACAACACAGAAGAGAAAATGAATAAAATAGATATGACCTTAACAGAAATGGGAAAGAAAATGGACAAGATGGAAGAGCGGGCAGTAGCAGTAGAAATGGAGGTAGAGGACTTAAAAAAGAAATTAGAGGAACCTGATAAAAAAGTTAAAGAGACACAAGAACTGTTAGCTCAGAAAATAGATATAATGGAAAATTATAACAGAAGAAATAACAAAGATAGTGGGCCTTAAGGAAGATGAAGAAGGCAAGAATATGAGAGAGTTTATAAAAGATTGGATCCCCAGGATCCTAGGATGTCCAAAACTACAGCAAGAATTGGAAATAGAAAGGGCACATAGAGCATTGGCCTTTAAACCACAATCACAACAAAAGCCAAGATCTGTTTTAGTAAAATTCCTAAGATATACTACAAGAGAAAAGGTACTGGAGAAAACAATGGAAAAAGTAAGAGAGGACAATAAGCCACTGGAGTACAAAGGGCAAAAAATCTTCATTTATCCAGATATAAGTTTTGAACTCCTGAAGAAGAGAAAGGAGTTCAATACAGCAAAGGCGATTTTATGGAAGAAAGGGTATAAATTTATACTAAAGCATCCAGTGGTATTGAAAATATTTATTCCAGGACAACAAAACAGACTATTCTCGGATCCAGACGAAGCACGAAAATTTGCAGAACAATTACAAAATAGACTGAGAGATGAAGACGTGTAACGAGAGTACAAAAGACTGCAAACTAAAAAGACAAGTTTTGAACTCCTGAAGAGGAGGAAGGAGTTCAAAACATCGAAAACGATCTTATGGAAAAAAAAACTATTCTCGGATCCAGAGGAAGCAAGGAAATTTGCAGAACAACTACAAAACAAACAGAGAGATGAAGACATGTAATAAGAGTAAAAATGACCACGATTTATATGTATGTGGGTAAAGAGGTATATGTGTGTATATGTATAATGTGCATACATGAATGTATCCGTATTTAGAGGAAAATATAGATAGTATAGACAAGAATTAAAAAGGGAAGGAAAAGGAATAGAGGGAATAAGGAGGGAATTAAAAGAGTGACATTTGTCACATATGAAAAGTGAAATCTTTTCTGGGGGGCTGGGTGGGGGGGGGTGTTACGGTCACTGCAAAATCAGCTGACGCTTGCGAGTGAATTCGCAAATCCAAATGGAGAGGGGAGATGTGGTTGTCCGACAAGGGATAAAGGACCACTCAGGAGGGGAAGGGGGGATTGGGGCTAAAGAAGTTTTAAATAGGAGAATAAGGAAAATGCTTGATGTTTTAGGAATGTCGTCTTATAAAGGGTTCAAAACAAGAAAACAGAAATGGATAAGAAGGAAAGGTAATGATGGAGAAACGGAAAGGGAAGATAAACAAAGTATAAAATGGCTACGTTGAACTATATGACTTTAAATATTAATGGAATACATAACCAAATTAAAAGGAAGAAACTGCTAAATTTACTGAAAAAAGAAAAAATTGATATAGCATTTGTGCAAGAAACACATTTAACTGAATTGGAGCATAAGAAATTAAAGAGAGATTGGGTAGGACACGTAACAGCAGCATCATATAATTCAAAAGCAAGAGGAGTAGCTATATTAATTAGTAAAAATGTGCCATTTAAAATAGAAGAGGAAATAATAGATCCAGCAGGGAGATATGTAATGATAAAATGTCAGAGATATTCAGAGTTTTGGAATCTACTCAATGTATATTCACCCAACGAAGAAGATCAAAAGTTTATGCAAGATATCTTTTTGAAGATAGCAGATACGCAAGGGAACATATTAATAGGAGGGGATTTCAACCTGAATTTGGATTCAAATATGGACAAAACTGGGAAAAAAATTAACAGAAAGAACAAAGTAACCAAATTTATAATTAAATCAATGGAAGAAATGCAACTTTTGGATATATGGAGGAAACAACACCCAAAGGAAAAGAAATATTCATATTACTCGGCTAGACATAAAACATACTCAAGAATAGACCTATTTTTGTTATCAGCTCATATGCAAGATAGAGTAAAGTTACAGGACATCCCTCCAAGAATGTATAGATGGAGATTAAACCCCATGTTACTTAAAAGGCAGGATTTTAGAGAATTTATTGAAAAACAAATTAAAATGTATTTTGAAATAAATACGGAATCAGTGGAAGATAAGTTTATACTATGGGATGCAATGAAAGCATTCATTAGAGGGCAAATAATAAGTTATGTAACCAAGATGAAGAAGGACTATCATCAGGAAACAGAGCAGTTGGAAAGGGAAATAGTAAATATAGAAAAAGAATTAGTAATGAATGAAGATATTACTAAAAGAAGAGAATTGGCGGATAAAAAAATAAAATATGAAACACTACAAACATACAAGGTACCGAACTGAAAACGAAGGGAAAGAAGGGAAAATAGATGAATTTCTAACTAAAATTGAACTACCAAAACTACAAATAGAGGAACAAAATAAATTAACAGAGCCATTTGGAATAGTAGAAATACAAGAGATAATAAAAACATTACCAAATAATAAGACACCAGGAGAGGATGGATTCCCAATAGAATTCTATAAAACATTTAAAGACTTATTAATTCCGCCCCTCCTGGAAGTAATCAACCAGATTGATAAAACGCAAAGCTTACCAGATTCATGTAAAACAGCAATAATTACAGTAATACTAAAGCAAGGGAAAGATCCACTCACACCTGCGTCATATAGACCAATATCTTTACTTAACAGATTATAAGATAATAGCTAAATTATTAGCAAACAGATTAGCAGAGTATGTACCGAAAATGGTAAATCTAGACCAAACTGGATTTATCAAAAAAAGACACACAACAGACAATATTTGTAAAGTTATTAACTTAATTCATGCAGTAGAAGGGAATAAAGCACCAACAGAAGCAGTTGCTTTAGACGCAGAGAAGGCCTTTGACAGAGTAGAATGGAATTATTTGTTCAAAGTATTGCAAAAATTCAGTTTACCGGAGAAGTATATTAATTGGATTAAAGCATTATATAAGGGACCATTAGCAAAAGTGACAGTAAATGGACATGTATCAAAGCAATTTAACTTAAGCAGGTCAACACGACAGGGATGTCCACTATCACCTTTATTGTTTGCGTTAGCTGCAGAACCACTAGCAGAATTGATAAGAACAGATAATAATATAAAAGGAATAAAAATAAAAGACAAGGAATATAAAATCAGTTTATTTGTGGACGATGTTATAGTGTACTTAACAGAACCAGAACTATCAATAAAAGAATTATATAAGAAATTGAAGGAATATGGAGAAGTGTCGGGTTACAAGATAAACGTAAATAAAAGTGAAGCAATGCCTATGAATAATGCGGATTTCTCAAAATTTAAGAAGGAATCACCATTTAGATGGCAAATGCAAGCAATAAGATACCTAGGTGTACAAATAAACAAAAATCTCGGCCAACTATTTAAACTCAATTATTATCCACTAATGAAAAAATTACAGGACGATTTAGAGCATTGGAAAGATTTACCACTAACACTAATAGGAAGGATAAACTGTATTAAAATGAACATTTTTCCAAGGATATTATACTTATTTCAGGCATTGCCAATACAACTGACAGAGAAATTCTTCAAGAAGTTAAAGAAAATAATAAGGAAATTTTTATGGAGAGGGGGGAAACCGAGGATAGCACTAGATAAATTAACAGAAAGGTATAAACAAGGAGGCTTACAACTGCCAAACTTTAAAAATTATTATAGTGCCGCACAATTAAGATACCTATCAGATTTTTATCAAACAAGGGAAAAGCCAGATTGGACGAGATTAGAATTAGATAAAATAGGGGAAAAGATACCTGAACACATATTATATAAATGGGATGAAAAATTGGTACAACATAGAAGTTCTCCAGTATTACATCATCTCCTCAATATTTGGAAGAAGATTCATGTAGAAAGAAATAAAACAAATGATCAATTACCAAAACTAATATTGACGCAAAACAAGTTACTCCCTTTTACAATAGATAACCTTTCCTTTAGAGAATGGGAAAAAAAAGGATTAAAAAATAGAAAATTGTTTTTCAGGAAATAGATTCTTATCCTTTGAACAAATGAAAGATAAGTACAATATAACTGGAGATACAGCGCTGGCATATTACCAATTGAGATCCTACTTGAAGGATAAATTAGGAATCAGTTTGAGTTTGCCAGAGGGAAGTAACCTTGAATATGTGATTACAGATACAATGTTAATCAAATGATTTATAACAAATATGTATATTAAACTGCAAGAAAAGGAGAATGAGGAAACAAATGGTAAAACTAAACAAAAATGGGAACAAGATTTAAATATAAAGATAAAAAAGGAAACATGGGAGAAGTTATGCTCCGGAACGATGAGAAATATAATAAATACGAGGTTACGTATGATACAATATAACTGGATACACAGGCTATACATTACACCTCAAAAGTTAAATAAATGGGATCCAACAGTATCTGATAGATGTTTTCGATGTAAAAAAGAAATGGGAACAATAATTCATGCAATCTGGACATGTGAGAAAGTAAAAAAAATTTTGGGAAGATCTAAATCAGATATTAAATAAAATAACAGAAAACAATATACAAAAGAATCCAGAGATCTACCTCCTAAGTAACATAAAAAATAAAGAATTTGGAATTGATTTGGAGGATGCACAAAAAAGATTTGTTAAGATAGCTCTAGCCGTAGCAAAAAAATGTATTATGTCAACCTGGAAATTGGAAGATAATTTGAAAATACAACAAAGGTATATAGAAATGAATAAATGTATTCCATTAGAAAAAATAACATATAGTTTAAGAAATAATATTGAAATATTTGAACAAATATGGGAGCCTTACATTAAATACAATAGCGAAAACCTACTGGGGACAATCATTACCTAAGTTAACGGAAGGAAAAGGAAATGAAAAGAATGAACTCAGTAGAATTTCTGGTGTATTTTTATTGAATGACAACATTGTCTGACTGGTTTAATGTATCCTAGATTGTATACCTTAAATGGACGGGAGGGGGGAGGTAGGGAGGGTGGGATGGGAGGAGGGAGGGGGGGGGAGAAAATGGCACTGTATATGTGTGAAAAGGAAAAAGTGTGTACCATGGTTAATGTGATTTATGGTGTGAAAAATAAAAAAATTTTAAAAAAAGTAGTATCCATGTAATTTTCAGCATACCACCTCCCCCCAAATTTACCCTAAAAATTGGTCTACAATATTCAACTTTTATAATATATACCGTATATACTCACTTACTTAGTTTATTTATTTAGATACCACATTTTAAACAACTCTCATTGACCAAAGTGCTGTACAGATCAAAAAGACTATAGGCAACTATTTAAAGTCCCGAATAAAATGAATGCAAGTGGTTAAAACACAAGGTAACAATCAGGTGCATGAGGAGGACTCCAAACGCTCATGAATAAACATACATCTTCTATCTGGATACAAGAGTTCAAGGAAGGGGCCAATCTGACAGAGGGAGTCACGTTGGTCCACAGTTTGGGGGCTGCGATCGCGAAAGCGTGATCTCCCCTGAGTTTACGATTTGAGCGTGGAGTAGCCCAAGCGCTCCACTTTAGCCGACCAGAGGGGGTCTTGAAGCTGAATAAGGAGATAGGAAATCCGTGATATCAAAGTGGGGGGTGGGGGGAACTTTAAAATCAATTCTGAGCACTCCTCTTGGCACCTGTCAGATGGCTGGCTGCAGCATTCTGAACCAGATGGAGATGGGATAATGAAGACTGACTAATCCTAGTGCATACCGAGTTAGAATAGTCTAAACAGGACAATACAAGGGCATAGATAACTTTCTCAAGATCTTAAAATTAAAGAAATAATGTGATTTTGCTGGAAAAAGCTAGCTTCACTAATGCATTAACTTGTTTGGTGAGGCTTAGGGTCAAAGCCTCTAGGGTAGACAGCCAGCACCATTTTTCTTAGGACGACAGTCGCAAATATTAGAGAACATGGGCTTAATGTGAGTGGAGGAAAGTTTAGGGCAGATGTTGGAGATGTTCCCGCCCGCCCAGAGTGTGGTGGGTGCCTGGAATGCAGTACTGGGAATGGTGGTGGAGGCTGGTTCAATCTGGGCATTTAAGAAAGGCATATGGATGAAAGAAAATAGAGGGTTATGGGTGTGAGATAGGGAAAAATTGGGTTGCTGCTAAGTAGGTTTCCATAGGTCAGCACAGCATCATGAGCTGAAGGGTCTGAGCTATGCTTTAATGGTCAACTTTTTAATATTTAAAAATTCTAATGTTGAAGTTAACAAGATACAATGATCATAATTTCCTGATGGTATGTGCTCTCCTTTCAACCATCATTGTACTTCACACAGTTAACGGAGCTACACTCTCAATTCTTAGCATTGCAGTGAATGCCACTGCCTCACTGCTGCAAGACCCCATGTTTGATCCTGGTAGCGAGTGTCAATTGGGCAGAGTTTGTACATTCTCCCTGCGCCCGTGTGAACTTACACTATGAGATGCTCTGGTTTCTGCCCACAGGCCAAAGAGAGTTTGGTTAAAAAAAAAACCAGCTCCTGCAAGTAGCCCCTCAGTGGCAAATGAATCAAGGGGGAGCTGATGGACACAGGTGAGAGAAGAAGTTGCAAGGGTGCAGGGATAGAAGAGGTGGGTTGGTCTGATGGTATTGCTTTACTGAGAGCTGAGATGGTGCTAATGGGCAGAAGGGCCTCAGGTCATAACAGTTAAACATACAGCACAGTAACAGGCCAATTTGAGTCCCAATTTACACCCAATTAACCATTACATTCTGTACGGTGGGAGGAAACTGGGAAAATCGATGCAAATACAGGGAGTACGTGCCAACTCCTTAACAGCAGCACAGGATTCGAATGCCAGTCCTGGTCACTGGTGCTGTAAAGGCGATGTGCTAGCCGCTACGCCAACCGTGCTGGCCCATAAATGGAAAAGTAACATTTAGATATGGAAATGGCAAATGTGCTCGAGAAACTCAACAGGCCACGCAACCTCCATTGGAAGGAGAGGGTACTTAAAGATGCTGCGTAACCTGCTGAGTTTCTCCAATGTGCTTGTGCAGACTTTCCTGTTGAACTAACATTTAAATTTGATATTTTATACAATGCTTGTCTGAATGTATCAAATTTTATTACACAACCATTCATAATCTTTGCTTGTTTTAATTACTCATTTTAAAATAAATCTTCACATCATTTCTATATTTAAGTCAGTGTGGGATGACTTGATTGTACAATGAGGACAAGGATTACATTCCCGAGCCCTCCCTTTTAAAGGAGCACATCTATCATTTGTTGATTTGGTCGGCTTGGCTGCTGGTCAGGGTGACTGAAGGAATACTTAATACTGTGGGAATTTGGAAAGGAGTTCATTGTATCCCTGCTAGTAAAAAAAAACAAAGCTGGAGAAACTCAGCAGGTCAAACAGTGCACTCTTTATAGACCAAAGATACATAACCAATGCTTCGGGCTTCAACCATCAATCAAGATATGAGCCAAATGAGGGCAGGTGCTGAAGCCCAAAACTGGTTATGTATCTTTATCTTTGCTCTATAAAACCCAACACCCAACCCCAACCAACCAATTTTCCCCTGCAACCGCTGCAAACATGTCTGCCTGTCCCGCATTGGACTTGTCAGCCACAAACGAGCCTGCAGCTGACATGGACATTACCCCTCCATAAATCTTCGTCCGCAAAGCCAAGCCAAAGAAAGATAAAGTACACTGTTTGACCTGCGAGGAAGGCTCACCAGTGGCTACACTTTGTGAGGTGTTTGAGGAGATTCGGTACATAACCGAAGATTCTCGTAAACTTCTGCGGGCGGAGAGTCATTTTGGCTGGTTGCATCACTGCATGGTACCAACTCTCAGGACAAGAATAAACTCCAGAGGGTTGTTAACTCAGCCTGCAACATAAGAGGCACCACTTCATGGAGGACCACTACAAGAGGCAGTGTCTTAAAAAAGCAGCCTCTATCCTCAAGGAACCCCCCCCCCACCCCCCACACACACACAGACAGCTCCTTCCCTGCTACCTGAATGAACAATGAACCACAGACACTGCCTTAAATTGAAAGGTGGTTGATATGAATGTTTTGGACTGCTGCAAAACAATAAATTTTGTGACTTGTTCATACAGTAAATTCTGATCTTTGCTATATAAAGTACGTTATTTAACCAGCTGAATTTTTCCATGGTGTCTCGCATCAATCAGATACTGGGTGAAACACAACCATCTTCCTCTTCACCCCTTCCTCCAAGGTCACAAAACTTCCCCGGTAAATCCGAGAGCAAAGAGCGTCTGCAGAAATTGCCGAGAATCACGATCTGGGGTCTGCTCTCCTCGGCGTGGGTTTTTACCCGGACTCGACTCGCAGGAGTGGGGAAACTTTGGGAGCCCAGTGCCAGTTGATCGCGGGATGGGACAAGGGGAAGCCGGGGTGCGGGAGTCTCAGCCACAGGCAGTCGGGAGCATCTGGAACACTGAGGATCCGCACCCTTCCCCCTCGCCGTGACAAACCCCCGGCGGCTGAGGAATCGAGTGGAAGAGAAAACGAAGATTGCGGGAGAACGAATTCCGGGGAAAGATTATGGGGCTGTTTGCAGAAAATGAGGGAATGAACGAGAAAACTCGCGCGTGTAATTTCGATTCATTTATACAGGAGATAAAAAGGAATTGAGATGTATCTAAACCCCACGAAGAGATCGAGAGAAGGGTTGCTAGAGTTCCTGGGAAGGGGTCTCTCGGCACCTGCAGTGGACTTGGGGGGGGGGGGGGAGGAGAAGAGAGGGTCCAGAGTGTTTCTGGCGTGTCCGGGACGCGAAGTGGAGGACACGCGGCTGTCCTGGGGCATCTAATTTCTTTTGAGTCTCCCTGATAGACTGGGTTATTTGGCCACAGCGGGAGGCGGACACGGAGTGGGGATGGAGGCAGAAGGGGTCGAGGAGGATTGCGTGTGGAATGGGGAAATGCCATGCACCTGGGATTCGGGTTGGGAGAGGAGTGGGAAAGGGCGGCTGGAGCGGACCGGGCGTCCTGTCGGATCTTACCGTGGCTGGCGGCTGGAGCAGGTCGCCCGCAGATTCATTCCAGGCCGGCGTGGGAGCCCCGGACCGACTGCAGTTGTGGTCGCCTCCGCAGGGGATGAGCCCCGGGCCGCTCATTGCCCCCCTACTGGTTCGCGTCCCAAAGTGTGGGGGGGAAGAAGAGACGAGAGAGATCCCGCGCAGTGTAACTGCTGGGTATTTATACATAGTTGTGGTGGGGGGGGGGGGGGGGGGGGGGGGAAGAAAGAGCTGGTCACATTGACCCTGAGATCACAGCGAGGGAGGGCTCTGGGACAGACAGATAGGCGGAGCGGACCCACCGCTGCAGACAGGGAACCCCGGTTACTTGAGCGGCTTTTTTTTTAAATATCCGCTGCAAATTAGCCGCGTTAAGTGGAAACATCTGAAGGGCGGCGGAGAAGCGAGCCGGCTCCCCGCTCAATTATCACACCCTCCCGGTGGGTTCCACTGAATATTGGTCAGTACTGCACAGTTTGCAAAACCAGTCACCCACCGGGGTGCAGTTATCTACCCATCCTTTTGTGCTTATTTCTACCTGCTTTTAGATTCATTCAGGTGCCTTGGATTGCAGTTGTTTTCCTTTGGTGAGGGCTCCGTCTTTGAACTGAGACCTCGTCCAATGTTGAGTTCATGATTATACGGCGGGCGGGTGGTTTCCCGTTGCCTTCTTCCGTGCATTTTTCTTTCCACTCACATCCAACTTTAAGTGATCCCTGTGCCATCGGTGCTCTGTGATTAGTAAGGGATTGCTTCAGGTGAGATATGGGTGGGACGGTTGAAAATCACTGCTCTAGACCCAATTGTTACTGAAATCTTTTGCGTGAGAAAAATGGTCATTGGCCCATTCTCTTTGGAGTTCTGAAACCCTGCACATAACGAGTCCATGAGGGACGATTAAAACAGTGGCTTTCAAACTTTTTTCTTTCCACCCACATCCCACCTTAAGCAATCCCTTACGAATCACAGAGCATGGATGGCTCTGAAAGCGGGTAGAGTGGAAAGGAAAAGGTTGAGAACCACTGTCTTCGTGTATAGTTATCCAGCTATAGGTTAATAAGTTAGTTTGGGAGGATGGGGCTCCTTGACGTTCTTTGCTGTCTTCAGCACATTAACGTTTTAAACACACCTGGCTCTTTGAGATATAAGCCAGTTTGAGCCGAAAAGATTTATGATGGTTGTTGAGATACTGAAAGCAATAAATCACAAAATTCTGTGGAGACTGTGGTTGGAGTACAAACACAAAATGCTGGAGAAGCTCAGCAGGTCAAAGGGAAAAAGACAGAACTGACGTGTAGGTATCCCCGTTGTTCGGACGCCTGCCAGCATTTCCTCATACTTTGACGAAGGGCTCAAGCCCAAAATATTGGTTCTGTATCTTAGCCTTTGCTACATAAAGGAGACTGTTTGACTTGCTGGGCTTCTGTGTGTTTTTACTGAAAATAATAGGTGTTATTTCAGAAGCATCTGTAGAAACCCTTAGTTCTGAGGAGAGGGAAACGCATGGACGCATAAGTAGACTCAAATGCTTTTAACTCATCTCATGTCAAATGACGTCACTACCATATGATCTGAGAGATTGGTCAAAAATACATATCATTGAAATGAGAGACAAAGAAGTTAGTTTAAAGAAACTCGCCATTCTGTCCAGATGCAGAAACTGACGGGCCGGGGGGGGGTGGGTGGGGTGGGGGGGGAAGAACCTGCCTATGTGTTCCCTCCTGCAAAAGGGGAAAGCAGAATAAATAGATTTCAAAAGTGAAACCGACTTCTAACTGTCTCTTTCAGATAAATAGAACGGTCTCATCGTTTGGAAAACAGATTTCAAAGTCTTCATTCAAAAGAAGAAGATTTGAGCCTGGGAAGACAGGACTTGTATTCTCTTTTTCAAAGGAGATGCATTGATGGCTCAAAAGATGGTCACTTCTGCTTAAAGAACATCCCTCAAGGACAACTCATTGAAAGGAATTTGAGTTGAAAGAGGCCTGATGTTTAAAAGTGCTTTATAATGATTTCTGAACTGAAAATTTAAGACTTTCAAGCAATACTAAAATGATGTTGAAGTTTTAAAATGGACTTTTCAGAGGTTGGGACCTTATTACACACACATTTACATTTTGCAAAGTGGGGTTAAATTTAGAGTTAAGTTTAGAGATAAGTAAGAAATGTTGTGTTATTAATAGTTTAATATGAACTATTATTTTGAATTTACCACTGTCTGGTGAATTATCCATTATTGTTCCTTTGTTTGTGCTAACAAAGTCATTTTAGTCCCAAACAAAAATTAAAAGGGGTTGTTAGATTATAACATGTTTTACAACCAAAAAACTCCAATTTGTAGAATCTGCTCGTAAAAACCATCCACCATCTGCAATCCATGGCTTTATGTGACCCTGAGTGGGAGGCTAAACAGGTACCACACCTTGCCCAAGGGTGACCTATGGGTTATTGGAGGGAAGGAGCTCCTTTAGCTGAGCAAAGCAGCACCGACAATGGGTTTTATATTTATGGCCTCTTTTTCCATCACATGGAGCATTATTGTATTTCACTAGTGACCGCCACTAAGATTTCTCCGTGTTTTGAAATGTCATTTTTTTCTTGCACTAACTGTAACTGAATATTTATCTATCCTTAATGTTTATTATCTCCTTCAGCCCTGGGTTCACCTACAGTGTAGTATTTGGTGTATTTCCCCTGATATGGGGACACCCATACTCCTGAGCGCAAAGCCCTCCAAAAGGTAGTGGACTCAGCCCAGGACATCACAGGCAAAATCCTCTCCATCATTGACAACATGGTGCCGTCGGAGAGCAGCAGCAATCATCAAGGATCCACACCACCCAGCACACGCTCTGTTCTCACTGTTACCATCAAGAAGGTCCAGGTGCCACAAGGCTTGCACCACTGGAATCAGGAACAGCTACTACCCCTCCACCATCAGACTCCTCAATGACAAACTCAATCTGGACTCTTACTTTTGCACACTATTGATTTTTTTCCTCTCTGCATTGCACAGTCAGTTTATTCACATTTATTCGCATTGTGTACGGTTTTCTTTTCGCTATCAATAAGGGGTAATTCTGCCTGGCCAGGAGTAAAAGGAATCTCAGGGTTGTGTGTGATGCCATATATGAGTTCTGACAATAAATCTGAAATCTGAAACAGCTCACGCTTCCAGGGTCAGGACACTTGGCACCACACATCTGTAAAATGTGCCAGTGTTTCCGATGTCATGCAACCTCCGCAAACTCCTGAGGAAGTAGAGGCGTTGACTGTAAATTTAAAATTATGGCATCACATGCAACCCTGAGATTCTTTTTTTCTGCAACTGAGGCAGAATTATCACTTATTGGTAGTGCAAAAAAATTGTATTTAATGTAAACAAATGAAAAATGTAAACAAACTGAATGTGCAATACAGAGAGAGAAAAATCAATAAAGTCCAAAAGATAAGAGTCTTTAAATGAGTCTGAATGAGTAAAGAGTCTGATGGTGGAGGGGTAGCAACTGTTCTGAACCTGGTGGTGCGAGTCTTGTGGCACCTACACCTCTTTTCTCATGGCAGTAGTGAGAACAGAGCGTGTGGTAGGTTGTGTGGATTCTTGATGATTGCTGCTGCTTTCTGATGGCAGTGTTCCCTGTAGATGTTCTCGATGGTGGGGAGAGACAAAGCCTGTGCTTTGTCCTGGGCTGTGTCCACTCTCTTTTGCAGAGCTTTTCGCTCAGGGATATTGGCATCTCCAGACCAGACCATGATGCAGCCGGTCAGCACACTTTCCACCACACCTCTGTAGAAATTTGCCAGGGTTTCTGATGTCATACCAAACCACCTGAGGAAGTAGAGGTGCTGATGTGTTTTCTTCATGATGCCATTAGTGTGTTGGGCCAGGACAGATCCTCCAAGGGTAAATTTGCTCACCCTCTCCACCTTTGATCCCCCAATGATCATTGGATTGTAGACATTTGGCTTTCCCTTCCTGTAGTCAACAATCAGCTCCTTGGTTTTGGTGACATGCAATGCAAGGTTGTTGCTGCCAAGTTTTCCATCTCCCTCATCTATGCTGACACATTGCCGCTCTTTATACAGCCCTCTACAGTGGCATTATCAGTGAATTTGCAAACAGTGGTGTTGTTGTATCAAGTCATTGCATCGTCAAAGGCATTTACAGCAAAGAAGGATGCCACTCGACCCATTGTGCTACAGTCGCTCAAAGTGAAGCAAAGTGGATGACTTACATAAATAAAATAAATGATAAAGTGTTCCCCCCCCCCCAAAAAAAGGACATGTTTTAATCAGAAGCTAATTCTTGCATTTTCTACTTAGTGGGCAAACGTTCCTCAGTCTATGGACTTTCTCCTTGTCCACCTTCACAAAACACCAAAGCTTCCCTTTGAGTGCTGGCCAACATTTTGCTCAGACCTTGATGAAGGGCTCAAGTCCAAAACATTGGTTATGCATCTTTATTTTTGTTGTATCAATTACATTGCTTGGCCCGCTGAGTTGCCCAGCATTGTGTTTTTACTTTATGCTTCCCATCACCAGTTTTACTGGGAAATCCTTGCATTTGCCTCCAAAAAGCATCTGGGAACGTGGCTGATCCAGGGAGGGTAATTGATATTCTGATAAGAGGAAAAATATGACACTTCCTTCCAGCCTACCTCCTGTAAAGTCTTCATTCTAATCGCTCATTGTATCTGCTCTGAAAAACATCTCCCATATTACTGCCTCTATCACCTCCTCAAGGATTGCAGTAAAAGCCCCAGCATCATTGATATGTACAGGTTTCCTGAGGTCAATGACCAACTTTATTGATGCTATATATCCAGACTCTGCACACTGTTTCATTGTAGTTTGATAACTGGACAATGACTGCCACCAGCATCCCAGTACCAAAAAGGGCAAAACAAACAGGCCTCAATGACTACCACCTTTTGGCACTAACCTGCACTATTTTGAAATGCTTTGAGCATCCAGTGATGGTATGCAACAAAACCCACCTCCCAGAGATTCGCCTATCGAATAAACCATTCCACAGTTGATGCTACAGCCTTGTCCCTCCACCCTGTCCTGACCCACTTGGAGAATGACACTTTATATGCCAGGCTGCTGCTCATTGATTTCAGCTTGGCATTTAATATGATCATTCCCCAGAGGCTGGTGGAGAAGCTGTCATCACTGGGACACAACACCCTTTCTGTAACTGGATTCTGGAGTTCCCAACAAAAAGACCACAATCCGTCTGGGTCGGTAGCAGAACACTGTCACGCTGAGCACTGGTGCACCTCAGGGCTGTGTGCTCATTCCGCTCCTGTTCACGCTACTGACCCACTCCCAGCAGTGCCATCAAATTTGCAGGTGACACAACAGAAACAAAGATGAGTCGCACTATGAAGAGGTGGAAAATCTCGTGAAATGGCACGAGAGTAACAACCTGAGTCTCAACGTGAGTAAGATGGAGGTGATGATCATGGACTTCAGGAGGACCAGGAATGACCACCTTTCAATGCACGTCAACAACTTTGTAGTACAGAGAGTGGATGTCACATGGCCGGTTCAATGCTTCCTGGGAGTCATAGTGCCACCACACTTTGCCATTGGCTTGATCATTCCTTTATTGGTCTTTTTATTGGTTTTAACATGCAAAATACATAGGTTCATTTATGTATCAAATATTATTTGATTTATTTTATTTATGTAGTATCAAATAACAATGAACAAGGTACAAATGAACCCATGTTATTAAATGGAAAAATGGGGGAAAAACCTATATATTCCCAAACTAAGAGGGTTGCCGGCCAAGTTAAGGAGTCCATTACTACTAATAATAAATGTGGTCAGAAAAAAAAGCAGTAAGTAATTGAGAAAAGAGGAAGTAAGTTAACTTTCTTCTAGAGACAGACATGCCCTCACACCCCACAATCGTTGAGTACGAGTGGGAGGGTCAGCGTCTTTCCATCACCGCAAATTGGCCCTTCTAGCGACGAGGGAAGCAGACGTGGGTTTGTGTAACAGTCAGGATTATACCCATTGGCCCCACTCCAAGAATAGCAACGAAAGGGCTAGGAATCAAATTAATATTAAGAACTAATGATAAGGACATAGCCAAAACATATGATACAAAGTTCCTTCCTCAGTTATGCATTTGTCACTTTTAGAGGAAATACTAGGATAAAATTTAGCTAATCGAACCTTGGAAAAGTGTGCCTGATGGACTACTTTAAATTGAATTAATGAGAGAAGATGAGTGAACACGTTTCAAAGTAGAATTCAATGGAGTTTCAGCAAATGGTTGTTCCCATAATTTTGTCAGACCACTTTGACCTTTCCACTTCTCCAATGGAAGCTGATTAATAAGAAGTGAATTTCCTTCCTAACTTTTAGCAAAGCTCTTGATTCTTCCATCACACAGTTTGCATTCATTCAGCTGATGAATGAATTCAAATTGTTGTTACTTAGTACCAATCGTTGTGTTTCACTCTTTACCAAAATAGTCGGTAAAAGCCTTTTTAAATATCATCCACTTTCAGATCCAAAGTAGTAAATTAGGAGCTTGTGCTTGACAATATTGACATAGTGCATCGACTGGCAATTTCAATTACTGCCCTTTGTCAATTTCAGGGCAAGAGACTACTCCTCCGGATATTCATTTGACAGTTTGCCGAAATATAAGCACAGATTTTAAAAAAATTAACTCTTTACATTCCTCGTGCCTTCTAATCAGAATTTCACAATTATTCACAATAAGGTCGTGCCTTAAGAAAGCAGCCTCTACCCTCAAGGACCCCCACCACCCAGGCCATACCCCCTTCACTCTGCTACGATCAGGTAAAAGGTACAGGAGTCCGAAGATGAGAGCTCAGCGGAACAAGGACAGCTTCTTCCCTGCTGCCATCAGATTCCTGAATGATCAATGAACACTGCCTTTATTTGACTTTTCATGAACTATTTTTTATTTATTTTTGTAATGTGGTTTATATGAATGTTTGCCCTGTGATGCTGCCACAAAACAACGAATTTCACGACTTGTTCGTGACAATAAATACTGTTCCTAAACTGTTTTCCTGACAAAGGGTCTATTTGACATGAGAGACATTATAAGTGTAGTAAATCTCATGTTCGGAGATCGCTGAACACAGGTATTTTAAGCTTTGAGAAAGGCTTGTGGAGACATAACAAGGTTATGAAGACATCAGATAAACAATATTGGAGGTTTGGATCTGGTGCTCGGGTTGGAAAAACCTTGCGGGTGCAGAGGCTGCGGGAGCGCTGGAGGCAAATCCACGGACGGTGATTTTGAGGAGACTCTCTTTTCCTTCTCTCGCAATTACAGTAAGGGGAGCCAGGCGACACTAATGGTGATTTTGTCTGCCCCATGGCAGGGAGAAAGCAATTTTGTGTAATACTATTACATGAGAATAAGATAATATTGAAATCTTGAAATTTAGGAAAATATTCAACAAACTATGTCTTGTCACACTAATCAGGGTTGGTTTGCCACATCTGGGATCCAGTGGTCAGATTGCAAGCAGGGAAAGAAGAAGACCCTACTTCACCAACTATCAGACTACTATTTACTGATGGGGACACCTAAGTCAGGCTACTATTTATTGACCACAGCTCTGCTTTAACATAATTGGATCAATCAAGCTTCATCTCCGCACCCTCGTCTGTAATTGGATCCATACCTTTCCATCCCACAGACCACATGAGGATTGGCGACAGGACCTCTTCCTCAACAAAGCTGTGAGCTCGGCCCCTGGATGTGCTCCAGGTTCACCATGGACGGCAAGGCCAGACTTTGCTCCAACTCAACCTGATCAAAATTCGGAAGTACAAGGCGGGACGGTTAGCCTAGCTGTTACAGAGCCAGCAACCTGGGTTTGAATCTGGCGGTGTCTGTAAAGAAGTTTGTACGTTCTCTCCATGTCTGCGTAGGTTTTTTTCCTGGGTGCTCTGGTTAGCGTTCACCACTATTCAAAAACGTATGGAGTTCAGAGATAAATTTAGGTGTAATTGGGTGGCACGGGATTAAATGGCCAGCATTGGTTTATACCGTACTGTAAATAAATAAAATAAATAGTCAATTCCTGGATGACAGCACCATGGTGGGAGGGATCGCTAACAACAAAGAAGCGGAGACAGCAACACCATTTATAAATTTGCCGACGATACCACGGTAGTGGGTTGTATAAAGGAAGGGGATTGAAAAGGATGGGAGATTGAAAACTCCAACAACAACTCAAAGTCACCAAAACCAAGGAGCTGATTGTTGACTTCAGAAAGGGAAAGCCGGAAGGAGTCACGTGATGGAGTAGTGGCCGGTAGGGGAATTCCAGCCCTCTCCAGAAAAGTTAAAAAAAGGTAGAGAAATAACAAAGTCACTAACACAAAAACCATAACAAATTGAAAGTGAAAATGTGGAGAAAATGGTAGCAAAGAAAGAAAAACCAAAAACAATGGGAAGAAAAGAAGAAGGAAGGATGTCGGAAGAGCAAGGTGAAGGCCTTACCGGTACGAGGAAGCCCGCCGTGGAGAGAGGAGCCCGCTCCCTGAGGTCAGTGGAAACCCCGAACTCAGGACTGCAAAGATGGCTCATGGAGCCAAACAAAAATGCGCAACCGCGCATGCGCGAAGCACAAGACAAAAATAACACTGACGGGAGGGGGGACCAGCTGAGGAGTAAATCTCCACAGCCGAAACAGACAAATATAACACCACAGCAAGACTCTCAACAGGAAAACATAGAAAATAACGAGAACAAGAAGGAAGAGAATAAAAATAGGAAATCAAAAAAAAACAACAGATGACCAACTCAGAGGAAGAAGACCAACACCAAGACACCTTTAATAAAAATAAGAAGAACAAAAATACCAAACAAAATAAAACAAATAACCCAACAAGAAAACCAGAAGAGACAGAGGTAAAGGACACAGATCCTGGAGTGGACTCCGAAAAAGAGGAGGAAGAACACAGAGAAATGGAAGATGAAGGGAAAGGCAAGTACATGGATATATATATTTTTTAAAGAATATATGGAATCAGTAAAAGAATGGCAGACGCAAGAATTCAGTGAAATAAAAAGAAGAATAAAAAGTACAGAAGAAAAAGTGAATAGATTAGAGATGATCATGACAGATATAGGAAAAAGAGTAGACAAGGTGGAAGAACGAGAAACAGCCATAGAAATGGAGGTAGATTACTTAAAAAAGAAATTAGAAGAATCTGGGGGGGGGGGGGGGGGGCGTGGCAAGATGGCGTAAGGAGCAGACGTGCCTTCCAGTCCTCTCCTGACTCTTTGTTATTGTTTTGTCTATAAGTGCCCATTAAAACTTTTAAAAAGTTTAGAAATAGTTAGAGGTGTTGAATTAGTTTCTAATGGTACAACTGCTGAAAAGAAGTAAAAAAAAACGGCAACAGATCGTTAAGAAATTGAATTTTCCGAAGTTATCTGAGCCTACCTGTTTAAAAGAAGCCAGGACTCAGCGTGGAATGGATCCAGGAAGAGAGGTACAAGATTCGGCAATGGAGCCCCGCTCTTTGTCGGCAGGGCTCTTTAAAGATGGCGCCCGGCAGCCCTTGGAACAAAGGGCTGGCCAGGCGCATGCGCGTGAATCAACGCCCGCTGTGAGCACTGTCAGTGAGTCTTTGACAGCTAGAATAGCTGGGACGCTGCCAGCTGAAGACCCGACCTCGAAAAGACGCTTACCGATTGATGTAGCGGTGGCGCTGCGAAATGCACCTCCAGTAATGAAGACTTCAACTGACATCTATGTAATGAAGGCATTTGATATAATATGGGTTAAGGAT
The DNA here is from genome assembly GCF_036971445.1 of Narcine bancroftii. Taxonomy (NCBI): domain Eukaryota; kingdom Metazoa; phylum Chordata; class Chondrichthyes; order Torpediniformes; family Narcinidae; genus Narcine; species Narcine bancroftii. The sequence goes on from NC_091474.1 coordinate 93,121,679, forward strand.
AACCCTGGCCATCAGCCTCCAGATACTGCTGAGGAGGTTGTGGCAGGGGTTTCCACACGCAGTCATACTGTAAGAAAAGCAGTTAAACCAAGGGAAGGAATAGAAGACCCTTTTGCTATACAGAAACAGCAAGATCCTACTGTGCCTGAATCTATTCCAGTAGATATGCTTATTAAGAATCTTGAATCTAAGTTATCCTCTACAATAAAAGAAATAGGTAAGGCTTTAGTTCAGGTTAATACAAAGCTTAATACCTTGGTGGACATTAATACTCAACAGATGGTTGATTATGGAGCTTTTAAGCTTGAAACGAGTGAAAGACTTGATGGTTGTGATCAAGGCATAGTTGAGGTACGAGACCAAATACAAGATGTAAATAAAACAATTGAAATTTTACAAATTCAGAATAAAAATTTGGTGAAAAAGGTTGATTATTTGGAGAATCAATCTAGACGGAATAATATAAAAATTGTTGGTTTGCCAGAAGATATGGAAGGATCAGATCCAAGAAAATTCTTCACTGAATGGATTCCACAAGTGTTAGGATAAGATAAGTTTCCAGAAGGCATAATATTGGAACGTGCTCATAGAGCTTTGAGAAGAAAGCCTTTTCCAGGACAAAATCCAAGACCTCTTTTGGTTCGTTGTTTAAATTATTATGATAGAGAGACAATTTTACGTGTGGCTATAAGAAATGCATAACAAAGAGGATCTCCCCTGATGGTTCAGAATAATCGTGTTTTTTTCTATCCGGATTTGAGTCAAGAAGTTATGTCTCAACGACGTGAATTTAATTCTGTGAAAGAAGTGTTGTGGAAAAAAGGATATAAAGCAACATTTAGATATTCTGCAGTATTGAAGATTTTTCAAGATGGTTATCAACCAAAATTTTTTGATAATCCTAAGGAAGCTATGGACTTTGCTCAATTACTGCCAATTACGCAATTTCAGGAATGACGTAGTCCACCACGGTCTCCAAGGAGAGTGGAGACGTAAGATGGGAACCGAATTTCAAGAAGAAATGGAAGCAATGGTGGTCGGAGTGACAAAGTTGATTAAAAAAATTTTTTTTTCTGAGAAGATTTCAGATAATAATGATAGTTTAATGTGAAACGGGAGTTGGGAGAGGGAGCTGGGTGGGCATCATTTTCCAGAAGTCATCAGCTACATGTGAGTTATCTCACACCCAATATTTTGTGGGAGTTACCGCATTGTGCGGTTCAGACAGGAGGAGGTAGTCGTAACCTCCTACCTGTTTTTTTTAGTTAATTTTTGGATTAAGGAGTGAAGTTTTTTTTAATTATTTAAAAAAAACTTGTAGTTTTAGGAGGGGATAAGGGAAGGGGGTGTTTTTCTTTTTTTTTCTTTTTTTTCTCTTTTCTTTTTTTTCTCTCCTTTTCTTGGTGTTATTGTAAGTAATGTCTAAACTTAAGTTTGCCTCTCTTAATGTCCAGGGTTTAAATAATCCTATTAAGCGTAAGAAAGTACTTGCTTACTTAAAAAAATTAAAAGTTGATGTGGCTTTTTTGCAGGAAACTCATTTAACAGATAAGGAACATTTGAAACTTAAACGTGAATGGGTTGGACAAGTTTTCTATTCTTCATTTAATTCAAAGGCGAAAGGAGTGGCAATTCTGGTGCATAAGAATTTACCATTTCAGTTACAGAATGAAGAGAAAAATGGAGGAAGATTATTAAAACTGAATTGTACAATTTTTAATGAGGCTTGGACTCTGCTTGATGTTTATGCTCCAAATGTTGAAGATACAGCTTTTATTGTAGATGTGTCTTTATTACTTGGACAAACAAATTCCAATGTGATGATTGGGGGAGATTTAAATGTGGTATTGGAGCCTTTATTGGACAAGTATCCAAGAGTAATTAAGAAATCTAAGATGGTAGTACAAGTGACTAACATGATGAAAGATTTGAACTTAGTTGATATTTGGCGAAAACTTAATCCTACAGAGAAAGATTTTTCTTTTTATTCTTCACATCATAATTCCTTTTCAAGAATTGATTATTTTTTAATTTCAACACATTTGCAGGATAAGGTTATATCTGTGGATTATAAGGCAAGGCTGGTTTCAGATCATTCATTATTATTAGAATATCAGAGTTCACAAGATGTTCAGAGAACCCCAAGATGGAGATTTAATACTAAGTTATTACAAAAACCAGAATTTATTAGTTATTTAAAAAAACAAATTGAGGATTTTATTAGTGATAACGCTAATTCTGTTTCTAGTCATTTTGTTTTATGGGATGCAATGAAAGCTTTTTTACGAGGTCAAATTATTAGCTGCGCATCTAAAGTAAAGAAAGAGAGAATTAGAGAGATTGAAGATTTAGAGAAAAAGATAACTGTTAGTGAAAAAGAATTTCAAAAAAATGCTACTGAAATGCAAAAGAATCAGTTAACTAATTTAAAATTAAAGTATAATGAATTACAAACATATTGATTTGAATGTTTAATGAATCGAACTAAACATAAGTTTTATGAATGGGGTGAGAAAGCTCATAAAGTTTTATCATGGCAGTTAAAAAAAGAACAATTATCTAGGATTATACCAGCAATTAGAAAAAAATCAGGTATTACTTTTAGACAAAAAGAAATTAATGAGGAATTTTGTAATTTTTATAAAAAACTATATACATCTGAGTGTCAAGATGTAAATGAAGATGCAATAGATTCTTTTTTGAAAAATATTAACTTGCCACAGTTGAATCAAGAAGATAGACAAGAGTTGGATAAATCTTTTACAGAGAATGAAATTGAAATGGCTATAAGAGATATGCCAAATGGAAAGGCGCCTGGTGAAGACGGGTTCTCTATAGAATTTTATAAAACTTTTTATGTTGATATATCTTCTATTTATAAGAATGTAATACAGCAAATTTATAAAACTTTTCAATTACCTGGTTCTAATGCAATAATTATGGTTATACCAAAAAAAATTAAGATCCTTTACAGGTTTCTTCTTATCGACCAATATCGTTGTTAAATGTAGATTATAAAATTGTGGCTAAAGTTATGGCTAATAGATTGGCTCAATATTTACCTAAAATAATACATAAAGATCAAACAGGATTTATAAAAAATAGATTTGCGTCTGATAATATTTTGCGATTAATTATTTTGATAAATAAATTTAAATCTCAAATGAATCATCCAATAGTGGTCTCATTAGATGCAGAAAAGGCTTTTGATAGAGTGGAATGGAAGTTTTTATTTAAAGTACTTGAGAAATTTTGTTTTGGTTCTTCGTTTATTGGATTGATAAAGGCTTTATATAATAGTCCGAAGGCTAGAATTGCTACTAATGGACAGATTTCAGAATCTTTTGATTTAACAAGGTCTACTAGACAAGGATGTCCATTGTCACCTGTTTTATTTGCTATAGTTATTGAACCTTTGGCACAGTTAATATGTCAAAATGAAAATGTTAAGGGTATGAGAGTTTTGAATGAGGAATATAAGATTAATTTATTTGCAGATGATGTTTTATTATACCTGGTAAATCCTGATATTTCCTTACCAGCAATTCAAGAAACTTTAGAAATTTATGGTCAATTATCTGGCTATAAGGTAAATTGGGCTAAAAGTGAAATTTTGTCAATTTGTAAAGATGATTATTCGATTTATAAAAATATTATGAAATTGAAGTGGACAAAACAAATTAAATATTTGGGAATTAACGTTAATACAGAATATAAAGATCTATATTCAATTAATTACCTTCCTTTAATTAAAAAGATTAAACTAGATTTGATTAGGTGGAAGGACTTACCTTTAGGTTTATTGGGGAGGATTAATACTATAAAAATGAATATTTTTCCTCGGATGCAATATTCGTTTCAATCAATTCATTATTAAAAAAAAAAGTTTTTTAAAGGATTTATGTAGAGTAGTTAGAGAATTTTTATGGAAGGGAAAATTTCCAAGGGTAGCAATGAAAAAATTGATGTGGGACTTTCAATTTGGAGGTTTGAGATTACCTAATTTTCAATATTATTATGAGGCAGCTCAATTTAAATTTCTTAGTGCATTAATGAATATGGAGGATCCATCCAGTTGGGCAAAGATAGAACTGGCAGTTATTTTAGAAAAATCTCCACATGAATTTTTGTTTCGATGGAATAAAAATTTGTTACGAACTTATGATGTACCAATATTTTTTTAAAATTTATTTTTCACACTATAAACCACATTGATCAAGATACATACATTTTCCTTTTCAAATATATACAGTGTCATTTTCTCCCCCCCGTCCCTCTTCCCATCCCACCCTCCCTACCTCCCCTCCCATTAATTTAAAGTTCAGAATCTAAGATACATTAAACCCGTCAAACAATGTTGTCACTCAATAAAAATAAACAAGAAATTCCACTGAGTCAATTCTTTTCATTTCGTTCTCCTTCTGTCATTTTAGGTGGTAGATGTCCCCGGTAGGTTTTCTCTATTGTGTTTCATGTATGGCTCCCATATTTGTTCAAATATTGTAATATTATTTTTTAAATTATATGTTATTTTTTCTAATGGAATACATTTATTCATTTCTATATACCATTGTTGTATTCCAAAGTTATCTTCTAATTTCCAGGCTGGCATAATACATTTTTTTGCGACAGCTAGGGCTATCCTAACAAATCTTTTTTGTGCACCATCCAAATCAAGTCCAAATTCTTTGTTTTTTATGTTACTTAGGAGGAAGATCTCTGCGTTTTTTGGTATATTGCTTTTTGTGATTTTATTTAATATCTGGTTTAGATCTTCCCAAAATTTTTTCACTTTCTCACATGTCCAGATTGCATGAATTGTTGTTCCCATTTCCTTTTTACAGCGAAAACATCTGTCTGATACTGTTGGGTCCCATTTATTTAACTTATGAGGTATAATGTATAGCCTGTGTATCCAGTTATATTGTATCATACGTAATCTCGTGTTTATTGTATTTCTCATAGTTCCAGAGCATAACTTCTCCCATTTTTCCTTCTTTATCTTTATGTTTAAATCTTGTTCCCATTTTTGTTTAGTTTTACCATTCGTTTCCTCATTCTCCTTTTCTTGCAGTTTAATATACATATTTGTTATAATTTTTTTGATTATCCTTGTGTCTGTAATCACATATTCAAAATTACTTCCCTCTGGTAACCTCAGACTGCTTCCCAATTTGTCCTTCAAGTAGGATTTCAGTTGGTAGTATGCCAACACTGTATCGTGAGTTATATTATATTTATCCTTCATTTGTTCAAAGGATAATAATTTATTTCCTGAAAAGCAATTTTCTATTCTTTTGATCCCTTTTTTCTCCCATTCTCTAAAGGAAAGGTTATCTATTATAAAAGGGATTAGCTGATTTTGCGTCAGTATTAGTTTTGGTAATTGGTAATTTGTTTTATTCCATTCTACATGAATCTTCTTCCAAATATTGAGCATATGATGTAATACTGGAGAATTCCTACGTTGTACCAATTTTTCATCCCATTTATATAATATATGTTCAGGTATCTTCTCCCCTATTTTATCTAGTTCTAATCTAGTCCAATCTGGCTTTTCCCTTGTTTGATAAAAATCTGATAGGTATCTTAATTGTGCGGCTCTATAATAATTTTTAAAGTTTGGCAGTTGTAAGCCTCCTTGCTTATACCATTCTGTTAATTTTTCTAGTGCTATCCTCGGTTTCCCCCCCTTTCCATAAAAATTTTCTTATTATTTTCTTTAACTCCTTGAAGAATTTCTCCGTCAAGTGGGAATGCCTGAAATAGATATTGTATCCCTGGGAAAATGTTGATTTTAATACAGTTTATCCTTCCTATTAGTATTAGTGGTAAGTCTTTCCAATGCTCTAAGTCGTCCAGTAATTTTTTCATTAGTGGATAATAATTGAGTTTATATAGATGGCCGAGGTTTTTATTTATTTGTATACCTAGGTATTGTATTTGCTTGCATTTGCCATCTGAATGGTGATTCTTTCTTAAATTTTGAGAAATCCGCATTATTCATTGGCATTGCTTCACTTTTATTTGCGTTAATCTTGTATCCCGACACTTCTCCATATTCCTTCAATTTCTTATGTAATTCTTTTATTGATATTTATGGTTCCGTTAAGTATACTATAACGTCATCTGCAAATAAACTGATTTTATATTCCTTGTCTTTTATTTTTATCCCTTTTATTTTATTTTCTGTTGTGAACAATAAGGGCGATAGTGGGCATCCCTGCCTTGTTGATCTGATTAAGTTAAATTGCTTTGATATATATCCATTTACTGTCACTTTCGCCAATGGCCCCTTATATAATGCTTTTTTACCTATCTCAGCTGCACCATTTCATCAGATGCAAGGATCGACAATGAGATAGACAACAGACTCGCCAAGGCAAATAGCGCCTTTGGAAGACTACACAAAAGAGTCTGGAAAAACAACCAACTGAAAAACCTCACAAAGATAAGCGTATACAGAGCCGTTGTCATACCCACACTCCTGTTCGGCTCCGAATCATGGGTCCTCTACCGGCACCACCTACGGCTCCTAGAACGCTTCCACCAGCGTTGTCTCCGCTCCATCCTCAACATCCATTGGAGCGCTTTCATCCCTAACGTCGAAGTACTCGAGATGGCAGAGGTCGACAGCATCGAGTCCAGCTGCGCTGGATGGGTCACGTCACCAGAATGGAGAACCATCGCCTTCCCAAGATCGTGTTATATGGCGAGCTCTCCACTGGCCACCGTGACAGAGGTGCACCAAAGAAAAGGTACAAGGACTGCCTAAAGAAATCTCTTGGTGCCTGCCACATTGACCACCGCCAGTGGGCTGATATCGCCTCAAACCGTGCATCTTGGCGCCTCACAGTTTGGCGGGCAGCAACCTCCTTTGAAGAAGACCGCAGAGCCCACCTCACTGACAAAAGGCAAGGGAGGAAAAACCCAACACCCAACCCCAACCAACCAATTTTCCCCTGCAACCGCTGCAACCGTGTCTGCCTGTCCCGCATCGGACTTGTCAGCCACAAACGAGCCTGCAGCTGACGCGAAGCCAAGCCAAAGAATTCAAATAAATTATTTCTCTGGTAAACTGAATTTTTGTAGTACTTTGAATAAATAATTCCATTCTACTCTGTCAAAGACCTTCTCTGCGTCTAAAGCAACCGCTACTGTTGGAGCTTTATTTCCTTCTACTGCATGAATTAAGTTAATAAATTTACAAATATTGTCTGTTGTTCGTCTTTTTTTAATAAATCCAGTTTGGTCTAGATTTACTATTTTTGGTACATAGTCGGCTAATCTGTTTGCTAATAGTTTAGCTATTATCTTATAATCTGTGTTAAGTAAAGATATTGGTCCATATGACACTGGTGCGAGTGGATCTTTCCCTGTCTTTGGTATTACTGTAATTATTGCTGTTTTGCATGAATCTGGTAAGCTTTGTATTTTATCAATCTGGTTGATTACTTCCAGGAGGGGAGGAATTAATAAATCTTCAAATGTTTTATAGAATTCTATTGGGAATCCATCCTCTTCTGGTGTTTTATTATTCGATAATTTTTTTATTATCTCTTGTATTTCTACTATTTCAAATGGTTCTGTTAATTTATTTTGTTCCTCTATTTGTAATTTTGGTAGTTCAATTTTAGTTAAAAATTCATCTATTTTGTCTTCTTTCCCTTCGTTTTCAGTTTGGTATAATTGTTCGTAGAATTCTCTGAAGTTTTCATTAATCTCCGTTGGATTATATGTGATTTGTTTGTCTTTTTTCCTTGATGCCAATACCATTCTCTTAGTTTGTTCTGTCTTAAGCTGCCATGCTAGAATTTTGTGCGTTTTTTCTCCTAGTTCATAATACTTCTGTTTTGTCTTCATTATGTTCTTCTCCACCTTATATGTTTGTAGTATTTCATATTTTATTTTTTTATCTGCCAATTCTCTTCTTTTAGTTGTGTCTTCCTTCATTGCTAATTCTTTTTCTATATTTGCTATTTCCCTTTCAAACTGCTCTGTTTCCTGATTGTAGTCCTTCTCTATCTTGGTTACATAACTTATTATTTGCCCTCCAATGAACGCTTTCATTGCATCCCATAGTATAAACTTATCTTCCACTGATTCCGTATTTATTTCAAAGTACATTTTAATTTGTCTTTCAATGAATTCTCTAAAATCCTGCCTTTTAAGTAGCATGTAGTTTAATATCCATCTATACATTCTTGGAGGGATGTCCTCTAACTCTATTGTCAATATCAGGGGTGAGTGGTCCGATAATATTCTAGCTTTATATTTTGTTTTTCTTACTCTATCTTGCATATGAGCTGATAACAGGAATAGGTCTATTCTTGAGTATGTTTTATGTCTACCCGAATAATATGAATATTCCTTTTCCTTTGGGAGTTGTTTCCTCCATATATCCAAAAGTTGCATTTCTTGCATCGATTTAATTATAAATTTGGTAATTTTGGTCTTTCTGTTAATTTTTTTTCCCAGTTTTATCCATGTTTGTATCCAAATTAAGGTTGAAATCCCCTCCTATTAGTATGTTCCCTTGCGTGTGTGCTATCTTCAAAAAAATATTTTGCATAAATTTTTGATCTTCTTCGTTAGGTGAATATACATTGAGTAAATTCCAAAACTCCGAATATATCTGACATTTTATCATTACATATCTCCCTTCTGGATCTATTATTTCCTCTTCTATTTTAATTAGTACATTTTTACTGATTAATATAGCTACTCCTCTAGCTTTTGAATTATATGACGCTGCTGTTACATGTCCTACCCAATCTCTCTTTAATTTCTTGTTCTCCATTTCTGTTAAATGTGTTTCTTGCACGAATGCTATATCATTTTTTTCTTTTTTCAGTAAATTTAGCAGTTTCTTCCTTTTGATTTGGTTATGTATTCCGTTAATATTTAAAGTGATATAGTTCAACGTAGCCATTTCATGCTTTGTTTATCTTTCCTTTCCGTTTCCTCATCGTCACCTTTCCTTCTTATCCATTTCTGCTTTCTTATTTTGAACACTTTATAAGACAACATTTCTAAAACATCAAACATTTCCCTTATTCTCCTATCTAAAATTTCTTTAACCCCACTATCCCCTCCCCTTCCTGAGTTGCCCTTTATCCCTTGTCGGGCAACCACATCTCCCCTCTCCATTTGGATTTGCGAATTCACTCGCAAACTTCAACTGATTTCACAGTGACCGTAACTCCTCCCCACCCAGCCCATCCCCCCCAGAAAAGATTTCAATTTTCATACATAACAAAGGTCACTCTCTTAATTCCCTCCTTACTTCCTCTCTTCCCTTTCTTTCCCTTATTAATTCTTATCTATACTCTATATATTTTCCTTTAAATACGGATACACTCATGTACACACATATATACATACACACACATATATATATATATATATATATGTATATACCCATATACACACATACATATAGTTCGTGGTCATTTTTACTCTCGTTACATGTCTTCATCTCTCTGTCTGTTTTGTAGTTGTTCTGCAAATTTTCGTGCTCCTCCGGATCTGAGAATAGTCTGTTTTGCTGCCCTGGAATAACTATTTTAAGTACCGCTAGGTACTTTAGCATAAATTTATATCCTTTTTTCCATAGGATCGCTTTTGCTGTATTAAACTCCTTTCTCTTCTTCAGGAGTTCAAAACTTATGTCTGGATAGAAAATTTTTTTTGACCTTTGTATTCCAGTAGCTTTTTGTCTTCTCTTATTTTCTTATTTATCTTATTTTCTTCATTGCTTTCTCCAATATATTTTCTCTTGTTGTATATCTTAGGAATTTTACTAAAATGGATCTTGGTTTTTGTTGTGGTTGTGGTTCAGGGGCTAATGTTCTGTGTGCCCTTTCTATTTCTTCCTGTAATTCTGGTCTTCCTAGGACCCTGGGGATCCAATCTTTTATAAATTCTCTCATATTCTTGCCTTCTTCATCTTCCTTAAGGCCCACTATCTTTATATTATTTCTTCTATTATAGTTTTCCATTATATCTATCTTCTGAGCTAACAGCTCTTGTGCCTCTTTAACTTTTTTATTAGATTCTTCTAATTTCTCTTTTAAGTCCTCTACTTCCATTTCTACGATTATTTCTCGTTCTTCCACATTGTCCACTCTTTTTACTCTCTCTGATATGACCATCTCTATTTTATTCATTTTTTGTTCTGCACTCTTAATTCTTCTTTTTATTTCATTAAATTCTTGTAATTGCCATTCTATTACTGATTCCATATATTCTTTTAAAAAATATATATCCATTGTCCTGCCTTTCCCTTCTTCTTCCATTTCTCTATGTCCTTCTTCTTCTTCTTCCTCTGGGTTGACCATCTGTTGTTTCCTTGTTTTCTTTTTACTCTCTTCTTTCTTGTTCTCGTTGTTTTCTATGTTCTCTTCCTGTTGTTGTGTTGTAACTGTCATTCTCCGCTGTGGAGATCGACTCCTCAGCTGGTCCCCCCTCCCGTCAGTGTGTTTTTTTGTCATGCGCATCGCGCATGCGCGAGGAGTCACGCATGCGCGGGTGCGCACTTTTGCTTGGCTCCACGAGCCATTTTTGTAGTCCCGAGCTCGGGACTTCGACTGACCTTAGGGAGCGGGCTTCTCTCTCTGCGGCGGGCCTCCTCGGACAGGTAAAGCCTTCACCTTCTTCTTCCGATGTCCTTTCTTCTTCTCTTCTTCCCGTTGCTTTCGACTTTTCTTTCTTCGCTGCCATTTTCTTCCCACCTTTACTTTCACTTTATTTTAATTTTTATGTTTGTGCCTTTGTGTTTTCTGTGTTTTTTTAAAACTTTTCCGGAGAGGGCTGGAGTTTCCCGACTGGCCACTACTCCATCACGTGACTCCTCCCGATGTACCAATATTGAAACATTTATTGAATCTATGGACGAGTAAACTTGATAAAATGGGGCTTAAAAATAAATGGTCTGGGCAATTGCCATTATATAATAATCAACTTGTTCCTTTTACGGTCTCCAATATCACTTTGAAACAATGGGAAAGGAAAGGAATAAAAAATTTATCTGATTGTTTTTTTGAAGGACATTTTTGTTCTTTTGAGGAATTACAAAAGAAATTTGGTATTAGTGGAAATTCTGTATTTGTGTATTATCAGTTAAGATCATTTGTAAAACAAATATGTGGTCGTCAAATGACTTTATTGCCCGAAACTAGTTTTGAGAAATATATACTTTCAATACCAGAAAAGGGGTATATATCTGATTTGTATTGTATTTTACAAGAAATTGAATGTAAGAAAGATTGGGATAAAGATAAGTTGAAATGGGAAAAAGATTTTGGTTCTACAATAGCTGAAGAAGCCTGGATGGAAATTTGTCAAAATAGTATTCGGAAATTGATTAATGCTAGATTAGCGATGATTAATTATAAATTTATACATCAATGATATCTAACACCAGAAAAATTTAAAAAATTTGGTCTTAGTAAGTCAGATTGTTGTTTTTGTTGTGATCAGATAGCTAGTACTTTTTTACATACTGTTTGGTCTTGTGACCGATTGCAACAGTTTTGGAAAGGAATTCAGTCAAAATTTAATAGACTATATAATATTTGTGTTGTATTAGATCCTGATATATTTTTTATTAGGAAATATGCAATCATTAATTGATTTAGGATTAAATGATTATCAGATTTCTTTTATCTATTTAGCTTTAGCAGTGGCCAATAAATGTATAGCATCTACTTGGAAAGATAGAAATATACTAACTTTGGATAGGTGGTATTTAGAGATGAAGTCTTGTTTAATTATGTTGTATTGTAATTATATTATTTTATTTTATATTTTTTCTTTAAATGTAATTTTTCTTTTTATTCCTGTGATAAAATCTTTAAATAAAGTTTTAAAAAAAAGAAGAATCACTGGAATACAAGGGTCAATTTTTTTTTCTATCCAGATATAAGTTTTGAACTCCTGAAGCAGAGGAAGGAGTTTCTTCTCTTTCTTTCTTCTTTGGCTTGGCTTCGCGGACAAAGATTTATGGAGGGGATAAATGTCCACGTCAGCTTCAGGCTCGTTTGTAGCTGACAAGTCCGATGCGGGACAGGCAGACACGGTTGCAGCGGTTGCAGGGGAAAATTGGTTGGTTGGGGTTGGGTGTTGGGTTTTTCTTCCTTTGCCTTTTGTCAGTGAGGTGGGCTCTGCGGTCTTCCTCAAAGGAGGTTGCTGCCCGCCAAACTGTGAGGCGCCAAGATGCACGGTTTGAGGCGATATCAGCCCACTGGCGGTGGTCAATGTGGCAGGCACCAAGAGATTTCTTTAGGCAGTCCTTGTACCTTTTCTTTGGTGCACCCCTGTCACGGTGGCCAGTGGAGAGCTCGCCATATAACACGATCTTGGGAAGGCGATGGTCCTCCATTCTGGAGACGTGACCCACCCAGCGCAGCTGGATCTTCAGCAGCGTGGACTCGATGCTGTCGGCCTCTGCCATCTCGAGTACTTCGATGTTAGGGATGAAGGCGCTCCAATGAATGTTGAGGATGGAGCAGAGACAACGCTGGTGGAAGCGTTCTAGGAGCTGTAGGTGATGCCGGTAGAGGACCCATGATTCTGAGCCAAACAGGAGTGTGGGTATGACAATGGCTCTGTATACGCTTATCTTTGTGAGGTTTTTCAGTTGGTTGTTTTTCCAGACTCTTTTGTGTAGTCTTCCAAAGGCGCTATTTGCCTTGGCGAGTCTGTTGTCTATCTCGTTGTCGATCCTTGCATCTGATGAAATGGTGCAGCCGAGATAGGTAAACTGGTTGACCGTTTTGAGTTTTGTGTGCCCGATGGAGATGTGGGGGGTGCTGGTAGTCATGGTGGGGAGCTGGCTGATGGAGGACCTCAGTTTTCTTCAGGCTGACTTCCAGGCCAAACATTTTGGCAGTTTCTGCAAGATGAGGGAAAACAGGGATTAAAAATTGGGAAATCTCTGAAATTCATATATTTTAATGCCAGGAGTATTGTAAAAAAGGTGGATGAGGTGAAGGTGTGGATTGATACTTGGAAGTATGATGTGGTAGCGATTAGTGAGACATGGCTTCAGGAGTGATGTGATTGGCAACTGAATATCCCTGGGTTTCGTTGTTTTTGGTGTGATAGAGTCGGAGGGGCAAGAGGAGGTGGGGTTGCATTGCTTGTCAGGGATAATATTACAGCGGTGCCTAGGAAGGATAGATTAGAGGGCACATCCACGGAGGCTATTTGGGTGGAACCTAGGAGTAGGAAAGGAGAGGTTACACTTGTAGGGGTGTATTATAGACCACCCGGACGGGACCGAGACCTAGAGGAGCAAATCTGTAGGGAGATAGTAGATATTTGTGATAAGCACAGGGTTGTAATTATGGGAGATTTTAATTTTCCACATATAGATTGGGAAACACATTCTGTGAAAGGACTGGATGGGTTAGAGTTTCTGAAATGTGTGCAAGATAGTTTTTTACAACAATATGTAGAGGTGCCGACCAGAGAAGGAGCAGTGTTAGATCTACTGTTGGCAAATGGGATGGGTCAAGTGACGGAGGTTAGTGTTGGCGAGCACTTCGGATCCAGTGATCATAATGCCATCAGCTTCAATGTCATTATGGAAAGAGAGAAGTCAGGGCCAAGGATTGAGGTTTTTGATTGGGGAAAAGCTAGATTTGAGGAGATGCAAAAGGACTTGCAGGGTGTGCATTGGGACAATTTGTTTTATGGGCAGGATGTAGTAGAGAGATGGAAGTCTTTTATAGATCAGATTTTGAGAGTGCAAAAGCTTTATGTTCCTGTTAGGTTAAAAGGAGGGGAAAAATGTTTGAGAGAGCCGTGGTTTTCAAGGAATATTGGAAACTTGGTTCGAAGAAAAAGGGAGGCGTACATTAGATATAAGAAGCATGGAGTTAAGGAGATGTTTGAAAGATACATTGAATGTAAGAGGAATCTTAAGAGAGGAATTAGGAAAGCTAAAAGAAGGTACGAGGAAACTATGGCAAGCAGGGTTAAAACTAATCCAAAAGAGTTCTACAAATATGTTAATGGAAAGAGGAAAGCTAGAGACAAAATTGGTCCCTTAGAAAATCAGAGCGGAAAACTGTGTGTGGAGCCTAGAGAAATGGGGGAGATATTGAACAGTTTATTTTCTTCGGTATTCACTAAGGAGAAGGATATTGGGAGATGTGAGATAAAAAAAGCAAATTGGGTAAATATGGGGAATATAGAGATTACAAAAGGTGTAGTTTTAAGGCTTTTGAAGAATATAAAGGTGGATAAGTCTCCGGGACCAGACGGGATCTTCCCCAGGACATTGAGAGAAGTGAAGGAGGAAATAGCAGAGGCTCTGGCGGTAATTTTCCAAATGTCATTAGATATGGGGATAGTGCCGGAGGATTGGTGCATTGCGCATGTGGTTCCGTTATTTAAAAAGGGTTCAAGGAGGAAGCCAGGCAACTATCGGCCTGTAAGTTTGACGTCTGTGGTAGGTAAATTAATGGAGAAAATTCTTAGAGATAGTACTTATAAACATCTGGATAGACAGGGTCTGATCAGGAGCACTCAACATGGATTTGTGGGAGGAAGGTCATGTTTGACCAATCTGATTGAATTTTTTGAAGAGGTGACTAGGAATGTGGATGAGGGTAGCACAGTGGATGTTGTCTATATGGACTTCAGTAAGGCCTTCGATAAGGTACCACATGGAAGGTTAGTTAGGAAGGTGCAGTCTTTAGGTATAAATTTTGAGATAGTCAAATGGATTGAACATTGGCTGAAAGGGAGAGGCCAGAGAGTGGTAGTGGATAATTGTCTGTCAGGTTGGAGGCCGGTGACCAGTGGTGTGCCTCAAGGATCTGTATTGGGCCCATTGTTGTTCGTTATATACATTAATGATCTAGATGATGGGGTGGTGAATTGGATTAGTAAATATGCAGATGATACTAAGATAGGTGGAATAGTGGATAATGAAGAAGGTTTTCAAGGATTGCAGAGGGATTTGGGCTGCTTAGAAAAGTGGGCTGAAAAATAGCAGATGGAATTTAATGCTGATAAGTGTGAGGTGCTTCATTTTGGTAAGAAGAATCAGAACAGGACATACGTGGTAAATGGGAGAGCATTGATGAATACAGAAGAGCAGAAAGATTTAGGAGTAACGGTACATCGTTCCCTGAAGGTAGAAACTCACATGAATAGGGTGGTGAAGAAGGCTTTTAGTATGCTGGCCTTTATCAATCATTGCATGGAATATAGGAGTTGGGAGGTGATGTTGAGATTGTGTAAGACGTTGGTGCGGCCTAATTTGGAGTTCTGTGTGCAGTTCTGGTCGCCTAATTATAGGAAGGATATAAACAGAGTGGAGAGAGTGCAGAGAAGGTTTACCAGAATGTTACCTGGGTTTAAGCATCTAGAGTATAGGGAGAGATTGGACAGATTAGGTCTTTATTGTTTGGAGCGTAGAAGGTTGAGAGAGGATTTGATAGAAGTATTTAAGATTATGAAAGGGATAGACAGAGTGGATGTGGATAGACTATTTCCGTTAAGAGGAGGAAAGATTAAAACAAGAGGACATGAGTTAAGAATTAAGGGGCAGAGGTTTAGAGGTAACATGAGGGGGAACTTCTTTACTCAGAGAGTGGTAGCCGTGTGGAATGAGCTTCTGGGAGAAATAGTGGCGGCGGAGTCAATTGTATTATTTAAGAAAAGGTTGGACAGGTATATGGATGAGAAGAAGATGGAGGGTTATGGGCATTGTGCAGGGAGGTGGGACTAGAAAGGGGTGTTTGGTTCAGTGCGGACTAGAAGGGCCTAATGGCCTGTTTCCATGCTGTAATTCTTATGTTATGTTACTTGCATAAATATAGCAATTAAGAAATTATGTTATGTTAAAACAGGACGTCAAGCGCTGAAGAGCTGGCTCTGAATGGGCAACTAAAGCAGCATCGTCTGCAAAGAGTAGTTCACGGACAAGTTTCTCTTGTGTCTTGGTGTGAGCTTGCAGGCGCCTCAGATTGAAGAGACTGCCATCCGTGCGGTACCGGATGTAAACAGCGTCTTTATTGTTGGGGTCTTTCATGGCTTGGTTCAGCATCATGCTGAAGAAGATTGAAAAGAGGGTTGGTGCGAGAACACAGCCTTGCTTCACGCCATTGTTAATGGAGAAGGGTTCAGAGAGCTCATTGCTGTATCTGACCCGACCTTGTTGGTTTTCGTGCAGTTGGATAATCATGTTGAGGAACTTTGGGGGACATCCAATGCGCTCTAGTATTTGCCAAAGCCCTTTCCTGCTCACGGTGTCGAAGGCTTTGGTGAGGTCAACAAAGGTGATGTAGAGTCCTTTGTTTTGTTCTCTGCACTTTTCTTGGAGCTGTCTGAGGGCAAAGACCATGTCAGTAGTTAATGCAGCAAAAATGACCCTATGGAAAAAAGGTTATAAATTTATGTTAAAATACCCAGCGGTACTTATCACGGGGCAGCAAAGCAAACTATTCTCGGATCCGGAAAAAGCACAAATATCTGCAGAACAACTACAAAACAGACAGAGAGATGAAGAGATGTAACAAGAACAAAAATGACAACAAACTACATATATATATCTATATATATATAGATATATATATCTATATATATCTATATATATATAAAAATAGAGTATAAGTAAGAACTAAGAAGGGAAAGAAAGGGAAGAAAGGAAGTAAGGAGGGAATTAAGAGAGTGACCTTTGTTATATATGAAGATTAAAATCTTTTCTGGCGGGGGCTGGGTGGGGAAGAATAACAGTCACCAAGAAATCAGTTGACGCTTGCGAGCGGATTCGCAAATCCAAATGGAGAGGGGAGATCTGGTTGCCCGACAAGGGACAAAGGGCAACTCAGAAAGGGGAGGGACTATTGGGGTTAAAGGAATAGTGGAAATATTTTATGCTTTAGAAATGTTGTCTTATAATGTGTTCAAAAAAAGAAAGCAGAAATAGATCAGAAGGGAAGGTGGTGATGAGGAAACGGAAAGGAAAGATAAACAAAGTATGATATGACTATGTTGAACTATATGACTTTAAATATTAATGGAATACATAACCAAATCAAAAGGAAGAAACTGTTAAATTTACTGAAAAAAAGAAAAAATTGATATAGCATTCGTACAAGAAACACATCTAACTGAAGTGGAACACAAGAAATTAAAGAGAGATTGGATAAGACATGTAACAGCAGCATCATATAATTCAAAAGCCAGAGGAGTAGCTATATTAATTGATAAAAATGTACCAATCAAAATAGAAGAGGAAATAATAGATCCAGCAGGGAGATATGTAATGATAAAATGTTAGATATATTCAGAATTTTGGAATCTGTTCAATGTATATTCACCTAATGAAGAAGATCAAAAATTTATGCAAGATATTTTTTGAAGATAGCAGATACGGAAGGGAACATACTAATAGGAGGGGATTTTAACCTTAATCTGGACTCAAACATGGATAAAACTGGGAAAAAAAAACTAACAGAAAGAACAAAGTAACCAAATTTATAATTAAATCGATGCAAGAAATGCAACTTTTGGATATATGGAGGAAACAACACTCAAAGGAAAAGGAATATTCATATTATTCGTGTAGACACAAAACATACTCAAGGATAGACCTATTCCTGTTATCAGCCCACATTCAAGAGAGAGTTAGGAAAACGGAATATAAAGCTAGACTATTATCGGATCACTCACCCCTGTTATTGGCAATAGAGCTAGAGGACATCCCACCAAGAATATATAGATGGAGATTAAACTCCATGCTACTTAAAAGACAGGATTTTAGAGAATTAATTGAACGACAAATTAAAATGTACTTTGAAATAAATACAAAATCATTGAAAGATAAGTTTATACTATGGGACGCAATGAAAGCGTTCACCAGAGGGCAAATAATAAGTTATATAACTAAGATGAAGAAGGACTACAATCGGGAAACAGAACAGCTGGAAAGGGAAATAACAAATACAGAAAAAGAATTAGCAATAAAGGAAGATACAACTAAAAGAAGAGAATTGGCAGACAAAAAAATAAAATATGAAACACTACAAACATATAAGGTGGAGAAGAACATAATGAAGACAAAACAGAAATATTATGAGCTCGGAGAAAAAATGCACAAAATTCTAGCGTGGCAGAACAAACTAAAAGAAGGGTATTGGCATTAAGGAAAAAAGACAAACAAATTACATATAATCCAATGGAGATCAATGAAAACTTCAGGGAATTCTACGAGCAACTATATCAAACTGAAAAGGAAGGGAAAGAAGACAAAATAGTTGAATTTCTAACTAAAATTGAACTACCAAAATTACAAACAGAGGAACAAAATAAATTAATAAAACCATTTGAAATAGAAGAATTACTGGAGATATTAAAAAAAAAACTACCGAACAATAAAACACTGGGAGAGGATGGATTCCCAATAGAATTTTATAAAACATTTAAAGACTTATTAATTCCGCCCCTCCTGGAAGTAATCAGCCAGATTGATAAAACACAAAGCTTACCAGATTCATGCAAAACAGCAATAATTACAGTAATACCAAAGACAGGGAAAGATCCACTAGCACCAGCATCATATAGACCAATATCGCTACTTAACACAGATTATAAGATAATAGCTAAACTATTAGCAAACAGATTGGCCGACTATGTACCAAAAATAGTAAATCTAGACCAAACTGGATTTATTAAAAAAAGACGAACAACAGACAATATCTGTAAATTTATTAACTTAATTCATGCAGTAGAAGGAAATAAAACTCCAACAGTAGCGGTTGCTTTAGACGCAGAGAAGGCCTTTGACAGAGTAGAATGGAATTATTTATTCAAAGTACCTCAAAAATTCAGCCTACTAGAGAAATATATTAATTGGATTAAAGCATTATATAAGGGGCCATTGGCGAAAGTGACAGTAAATGGATATATATCAAAACAATTTAACTTAAGCAGATCAACAAGGCAGGGATGTCCACTATCTCCCTCACTGTTCGCGTTAGCTATAGAACCACTAGCAGAACTGATAGGAACAGAAAATAAAATAAGAGGGATAAAAATAAAAGAGAAGGAATATAAAATCAGTCTATTTGCAGATGACGTTATAATATACTTCTTTCTTTGGCTTGGCTTCGCGGATGAAGATTTATGGAGGGGGTAAAAAGTCCACGTCAGCTGCAGGCTCGTTTGTGGCTGACAAGTCCGATGCGGGACAGGCAGACACGATTGCAGCGGTTGCAAGGGAAAATTGGTTGGTTGGGGTTGGGTGTTGGGTTTTTCCTCATTTGCCTTTTGTCAGTGAGGTGGGCTCTGCGGTCTTCTTCAAAGGAGGTTGCTGCCCGCCAAACTGTGAGGCGCCAAGATGCACGGTTTGAGGCGTTATCAGCCCACTGGCGGTGGTCAATGTGGCAGGCACCAAGAGATTTCTTTAGGCAGTCCTTGTACCTTTTCTTTGGTGCACCTCTGTCACGGTAGCCAGTGGAGAGCTCGCCATATAACACGATCTTGGGAAGGCGATGGTCCTCCATTCTGGAGACGTGACCCACCCAGCGCAGCTGGATCTTCAGCAGCGTGGACTCGATGCTGTCGACCTCTGCCATCTCGAGTACTTCGACGTTAGGGATGAAAGCGCTCCAATGGATGTTGAGGATGGAGCGGAGACAACGCTGGTGGAAGCGTTCTAGGAGCCGTAGGTGGTGCCGGTAGAGGACCCATGATTCGGAGCCGAACAGGAGTGTGGGTATGACAATGGCTCTGTATACGCTTATCTTTGTGAGGTTTTTCAGTAGGTTGTTTTTCCAGACTCTTTTGTGTAGTCTTCCAAAGGCGCTATTTGCCTTGGCGAGTCTGTTGTCTATCTCATTGTCGATCCTTGCATCTGATGAAATGGTGCAGCCGAGATAGGTAAACTGGTTGACCGTTTTGAGTTTTGTGTGCCCGATGGAGATGTGGGGGGGCTGGTAGTCATGGTGGGGAGCTGGCTGATGGAGGACCTCAGTTTTCTTCAGGCTGACTTCCAGGCCAAACATTTTGGCAGTTTCCGCAAAGCAGGACGTCAAGCGCTGAAGAGTTGGCTCTGAATGGGCAACTAAAGCGGCATCATCTGCAAAGAGTAGTTCACGAACAAGTTTCTCTTGTGTCTTGGTGTGAGCTTGCAGGCGCCTCAGATTGAAGAGACTGCCATAATATACTTAACAGAACCAGAAATATCAATAAAAGAATTACATAGGAAATTGAAGGAATATGGAGAAGTATCGGGGTACAAGATCAACGCAAATAAAAATGAAGCAATGCCAATGAATAATGCGGATTTCACAAAGTTTAAGAAAGAATCATCATTTTGATGGCAAACACAAGCAATGCGTTACCTAGGTATACAACTAAATAAAAATTTCGACCATCTATATAAACTAAATTATCATCCATTAATGAAAAAAATTACTGGACGACTTAGAGCATTGGAAAGACTTACCACGAACACTGATAGGAAGGATAAACTGTATTAAAATGAACATTTTCCCAAGGATACAATACTTATTTCAGTCATTACCAATTCACCTAACAGAGAAATCCTTCAAGGAGCTAAAGAAAATAATAAGGAAAATCTTATGGAACCGAGGATAGCACTAGATAAATTAACAGAATGGTACAAACAAGGAGGCTTACAACTACCAAATTTTAAGAATTATTATAGAGCCGCACAATTAAGATACCTATCAGATTTTTATCAAACAAGGGACAAACCAGATTGGACCAGATTAGAACTAGATAAAATAGAGGAGAAGATACCTGAACATATACTATATAAATGGGATGAAAAATTGGTGCAACGTAGGAAGTCACCGGTATTGCATCATCTGCTCAACATTTGGAAGAAGATTCATGTAGAAAGGAATAAAACAAATTACCAACTTCTTTGTTTCTTTGGCTTGGCTTCGCGGATGAAGATTTATGGAGGGGATAAATGTCCACGTCAGCTGCAGGCTTGATTGTGGCTGACAAGTCCGATGCGGGACAGGCAGACATGGTTGCAGGGGAAAATTTGTTGGTTGGGGTTGGGTGTTGGGTCTTTCCTCCTTTGCCTTTTATCAGTGAGATGGCCTCTGCGGTCTTCTTCAAAGGAGGTTGCTGCCCGCCGAACTGTGAGGCGCCAAGATGCACGATTTGAGGCGAAATCAGCCCACTGGCGGTGGTCAATGTGGCAGGCACCAAGATATTTCTTTAGGCAGTCCTTGTATCTCTTCTTTGGTGCACCTCTGTCACAGTGGCCAGTGGAGAGATCACCATATAACACGATCTTGGGAAGGCGATGGTCCTCCATTCTGGAGACATGACCCACCCAGCGCAGCTGGATCTTCAGCAGCGTGGACTCGATGCTGTCGGCCTCTGCCATCTCGATTACTTCGATGTTAGGGATGAAGGCGCTCCAATGAATGTTGAGGATGGAGCGGAGACAACGCTGGTGGAAGCGTTCTAGGAGCCGTAGGTGATGCCGGTAGAGGACCCATGATTCTGAGCCAAACAGGAGTGTGGGTATGACAATGGCTTTGTATACGCTTATCTTTGTGAGGTTTTTCAGTTGGTTGTTTTTCCAGACTCTTTTGTGTAGTCTTCCAAAGGCGCTATTTGCCTTGGCGAGTCTGTTGTCTATCTCGTTGTCGATCCTTGCATCTGATGAAATGGTGCAGCCGAGATAGGTAAACTGGTTGACCGTTTTGAGTTTTGTGTGCCCGATGGAGATGTGGGGGGGCTGGTAGTCATGGTGGGGAGCTGGCTGATGGAGGACCTCAGTTTTCTTCAGGCTGACTTCCAGGCCAAACATTTTGGCAGTTTCAGTAAAACAGGACGTCAAGCGCTGAAGAGCTGGCTCTGAATGGGCAACTAAAGCGGCATCGTCTGCAAAGAGTAGTTCACGGACAAGTTTTTCTTGTGTCTTGGTGTGAACTTGCAGGCGCCTCAGATTGAAGAGTCTGCCATCCGTGCGGTACCGGATGTAAACAGCGTCTTCATTGTTGAGGTCCTCCAACTACCAAAACTAATATTGACGCAAAATCAACTAATCCCTTTCACAATAGATAACCTTTCCTTCAGAGAATAGGAGAGAAAAGGGATCAAAAGAATAGAAAATTGTTTTTCGGGAAATAAATTATTATCCTTTGAACAAATGAAGGATAAATATAATATAACTCACGATACAATGTTTGCATACCACCAACTGAAAACCTACTTGAAGGACAAATTGGGAAACAGTCTGAGGTTACCAGAAGGAAGCAATTTTGAATATGTGATTACAGACACAATGATAATTAAAAAATTTATAACAAACATGTCCATCAAACTGCAGGAAAAGGAGAATGAGGAAACAAACGGTAAAACTAAACAAAAATGGGAACAAGATCTAAACAAAGATAAAGAAGGAAACATGGGAGAAGTTATGCTCAGGAACTATGAGAAATACAATAAATACGAGATTACGTATGATACAATATAACTGGATACACAGGCTATATATTACACCTCAAAAGTTAAATAAATGGGACCCAACAGTATCAGACAGATGTTTTCGCTGTAAAAAGGAAACGGGAATAACAATTCATGCAATCTGGACATGTGAGAAAGTGAAAAAATTTTGGGAAGTTCTAAACCAGATATTAAATAAAATCACAAAAAGCAATATACCAAAAAACCCAGAGATCTTCCTCCTAAGTAACATAAGAAACAAAGAATTTGGGCTTGATTTGGATGGAGCACAAAAAAGATGTGTTATGATAGCCCTAGCTGTAGCAAAAAAATGTATTATGTCAACCTGGAAATTAGAAGACAACTTGAGAATACAACAATGGTACATAGAAATGAATAAATGTATTCCATTAGAAAAAATAACATATAAGTTAAGAAATAACATCACAATATTCGAACAAATATGGGAGCCATACATGAAATACAATAGAGAAATCCTACCATGGACTTCCATCACTTAAAAAGACAGGAGAAAACAACGAAAATAACTGACTCAGCAAAATTTTTTGTTTATTTTTATTAAGTGACAACATTGTTTAATGGGTTTAATGTATCTTATAGATTGAACTTCAAATAAATGGGAAAGGGGTGAGGGAGGGATGGAAGGGAGAGAAAATGACACTGTATATATTCAAGAGAAAATATGTCGGTATGTATCTTGGTCAATATGGTTTATAGTGTGAAAAATAAAAAAAAATTTAAAAAGGGGAAGCCAGAGGTGTACAATCCGGTGATCAACGGAGAGAGGCTGGGCTCATTGAACCTTGGGGGTCTTTCCTGGACCCAACACATTAATGGCATCGCGAAGAAAGAACATCAGCGCCACTACTTCCTCACGAGCTTGTGGAGGTTCGGTACGGCACCAGAAACCCTGGCAAATATCTGCAGAGGTGTGGCGGAAAGTGGGCTGACAGCCTGGCACAGGGACACCAATACCCCTGAGTGTGAAGCCCTGCAAAAAGGTAGTGGACCCAGCCAAAAACCCTCCCCACCGTCAAGAGCATCCACGGGGAACGCTGCCGTGGGAGAGCAGCAGCGATCATCACATGCTGCTGCCATCAGGAAAGAGGTAGAGGTACCACAAAACTGGCACCATCAGGTTCAGGAAGAGTTGCTCCGCCTCCACCATCAGACAAACTCAACGACAAACTCAATCAGGGACTCATTGAAGGACTTTTGCACTTTGTTGACTTTTTTCCTCTCTCTCCCTCTCGATTGCACGTTCAGTATTTTTTGCACGACCAAGGATTCGGGCCTCGCCTGCAGGGAGAGGAATCTCAGGGTTGTATGGGATGTGCTGTATGAGAGGAGGTTCGGCCCATCCGGAGGAGAGGCTGAGCTCGTTCCTCATCGCCCGGGCAGCTGGACATCACTGTCAGCGGTGGAGGTCAAAGAACAGCGGGGAGGGGAGGGGAGAAGAGGAGAGGGGGCTGCAACCCCGCCCGGGGTTCCGAGCCCTACCCGCGGCACAGGCGATACGTTCATGCCGCGCTGCGTCGCGCCAGCCCGTGAAGGGGGCGGGGCCCCGTCCCGACTCCGATGACGCGCCCGGGTCACGTGACCGGTCAGGTGATACGTCGGGAGCAGCAGAGCCGAGCCTCGGGGTAAGGTTGACGGGCGCTGACTGCGGACCTCGGTGCGGCAGAAGCAGCGGGCCGGCCCAAGAGGGGAGCGGGGGCGGACCGGGTGAGGAGGGCCCGTGCGGGGGGGGGGGGGGAAGAGCGAGAGAGCGAGAGCGCGGCGTCCCGTCGTCCCGTCGTCCCGTCGTCCCGTCGTCCCGTCGTCCCGTCCCGTCGTCCCGTCCCGTCGTCCCGTCGTCCCGTCCCGTCGTCCCGTCCCGTCCCGTCGTCCCGTCCCGTCCCGTCGTCCCGTCCCGTCCCGTGACGGGAGGGGGGGAGGGGGGAGGTAGGGTTAGGAGGGGGGAGGTAGGGTTAGGAGGGGGAGGTAGGGTTAGGAGGGGGAGGTAGGGTTAGGAGGGGGAGGTAGGGTTAGGAGGGGGAGGTAGGGTTAGGAGGGGGGAGGTAGGGTTAGGAGGGGGGAGGTAGGGTTAGGAGGGGGGAGGTAGGGTTAGGAGGGGGGAGGTAGGGTTAGGAGGGGGGAGGTAGGGTTAGGAGGGGGGAGGTAGGGTTAGGAGGGGGGAGGTAGGGTTAGGAGGGGGGAGGTAGGGTTAGGAGGGGGGAGGTAGGGTTAGGAGGGGGGAGGTAGGGTTAGGAGGGGGGAGGTAGGGTTAGGAGGGGGGAGGTAGGGTTAGGAGGGGGGAGGTAGGGTTAGGAGGGGGGAGGTAGGGTTAGGAGGGGGGAGGTAGGGTTAGGAGGGGGGAGGTAGGGTTAGGAGGGGGGAGGTAGGGTTAGGAGGGGGGAGGTAGGGTTAGGAGGGGGGAGGTAGGGTTAGGAGGGGGGAGGGAGGGGAGGAGCATTCTGTTTCGGAGGAGGGCGAGGTGTCCTATCCCTGGGGAGAAGGGGGTGGACGTCCTGTTCTGTCCCGTCCTGTCCTGTCCCGTCCTGGGGAGGAGTAGGAGGAGGGGTGTTCTGTTCTTGGGGAGGGGGGGGAGGCGGTGGGTGCAGCTCATCCCGGGTGAGATGGGAGGGGGATAGCTTCTCATGGGAAGATAGGTGGGGTAGCCCATTCCAGGGAAGGTAGCTGGCCCATCCCAGATGCTGGAGGGGTGAGGGCGACTGGTCCTGTGGGGGGGGGGGGGTGGTGGGAATGAGCCAGGGGAGGGGAGGGTGGAAAGGGCAGTCTCGGGAGCCAGGGAAGGGGGGGGGAAGGGGAGACCCAGGAACCAGGGGAGGGGAGGGTGGAAGGGCAGTCCCGGGAGACAGGGGAGGGGTTGTGCAGTCCTTGGAGGGGGGGTGAGGGCAGTCCGGGATTCAGGGGAGGTGGAGGGGTATGGCCCATGCCTGTGGAATGTTGAGTGTGCCGACTCGACAGTGTGGGACAGGGTATGGGGTTGTGACCCATTTGTTGGGATGAAACGTGCTTCGTGTTGCAATCTGCCTGTGTTGGGATCGGGGGGTGGGGGGGGGGCGGGGTGGAGCTGGTGTGGGAAGTGGGGTGTCCCAGATAAGTTCAGCTTGGCACTGTGACAGTGAAGCTGCAGCCTGGACTGGCTTCCTTGTCCTGGTCTGAGGCTTCCCTCTCTAGAGTTGGACCCCAACCTCTGGAGAACTGCAGAAATATTCCCTCGTAAGCCATTTGTGTGGAATTCAGACAGGTTAACAAAAGTCTTACTAGAACTAGCTGATGAAGATTACCTTGGGTTGTCTGGATGTTGCATTCCCACCCATTCATTGGGGCCTCGACTTGTGTGGCAAATTTCTCAATTTTTACTGCTGTTGAATTTAAAAGTGATCTCCTTTTGCTTGGGATACTCTTTTCATATTACTGGAACTTTTTGTAAAACATTTTTAAGTTTATATTGGAGCTTGCACATTTCAATTTTATTAATGAGCCATGTTTCAAGGCTAAAACCAATCCCAAACCAATCTTTGCTTGGCTCCTGCCTCAAACACAGCAAGAAAATCTGGCGCGATTCAGCCACTGTTGTGAGGGCCTCTGGAGTTCATTGTACAGAATGGGGATGAGTTTTACTTCCCCTTTGTTCTGACCACATTAAAACATGATGTTGCATATGTCTTTAGAGGGTTGGTTGAAGGGTTTCATCAGATGGAGGTAATTGTTCCTGATTAAAGGTTTTTGGCTCGAAACATTGACCATATATTGCAGTGGTTCTCAGCCTTTTCTTTTTAATCCCCCATTCATACCACCTTAAGTAATCCCTTAATAACCACAGAGCACCTATGGTTGGTAAGGAATTACATAAGGTGGTATATGAGTGGGAAAAAGAAAGGTTGTGAACCACTGATCTGTTGCCTTCCTTGACCTGCTGAGTTCCTGGAGCATTTTGTTGCTCCTGTCTTCCAGCATTTGCAGTCTCCAGTTGACCTCTGTCCTGCTGCTCCATTGCAGTCTCTTCAAGGAATGCTAACCCTTTAGAAGTCTCCCCATCCCCTTCCCGATGGGTTCAGTGAGAGCCTCACTGACTACTCCCCCTCTGAGATCCCTGCTGCTGTCATGCTCTACAACCTTCCCGATGAAGGATTATCAGCTCAAAACGTGGATGATCTGCTGCCTTCCATGGATGCCACCTGACCTGCTAAGTTTATCCTACACTTTGTGTATTAATCGTTGATTCAAGCTGGATGGTACAGTGTGGGCATCTGTGAGACCTATGTAATATTTAACCTGATATCGCCACCATTTTGTGGGATGTGTTGGAGCGGGGAACTGGAAATGAATTTCTCTGTGTGATTGAAGGAGGCCATGGAGCCTTTCTTGATAATGGTTGCATTGTGAACTCAGGAAAAACTTGATTGCTAGCCTGTCACATGTTGTCTTCCTGTCAAAATTTGGCTCCTGATCTCTTCTGTTCCTGTTTATGACTTGTGTCGTTCTGACAGATGAGTGGGGCCTCAGTGACTGTGAATGGTGCTCCAGGGGAGAATGGGTGTGAGTCGGAGCATGTCTGGGAGCGACCATGGACTTTGGAAGAGATCCATAAAGCCAGCAACAACTGGTCCCTTGGGGCAGATGCTGGGGTAAGTACAGGTTTCAAATGGTGCAGCAGTAATATGGACATGGCTTTTGTTTGAAGTATTGGCTGCATTTGTTTGACAAAGACACACTTGCCCTCCGTCCCTTCTGCAGTTGGACATCATGGTCTCGGAGAGGAAATTAAATAACTCATAGTTACTACAGCATGGAAACAGACCATTTGATCCACCATGTTCCTGCTAACCCATTGGGCTCCCATCTTTGTTACCATATGTTCTCGTGTAATAGTCGAGTTTTAAAGACCATTTTTTAATGTTAAATTTGGGGGGGGGGGGGGTGGGTAACAATGACATGGATTGCTACTTTTGACTGCAAATATCTGTGCCGTTCAAGGTGTCAGGAGTTCCTGTGGGCGGCCACTGGCTGGTAGGTCCGTATTCAGGGTGTATGAAGCTCCGATGGGTAGCTGGGGCTGAGGCGAGTGTCCACGGTTGAGGTGTCGGGAGCCCCATGGGAGGGCGGCCGGGGCCTCGGTGAGAGTCTCCAATTGAGGAGTTCTAATGGGCGGGTGGGGAGGTCAACTTTTACATTCGTAAATAAAGTCATTTTAAAAAATTCTATCTGATAGATTTATCGGCTCCTTGCATATTCCTCTGTTCACCGAAACTTTGGGCAATTCACAGCAGTTAATTAACCTGCCGGCAAGGATATGGGAGGAAAGCAGAACTCAAGTAGGAATCCAACTGCAAAGAGAACAATAGAATGGATCTCCCAGTGGCCACCCATTTCCATTCCCTTGCCTCCATGTCTGTTAGTGGTCTTGTGCACTGTCAGACGAAGACCACCCACAAATTGAAGGGGCAGCACTTCATCTTCCATCTGGGCACCCACCAGTTGGATAGCATTAACATCGACTTCTCCACTCCCCCCCCCCATCTTTTCCCTATGTCTACTTTCCTCCGACTCTTGTGTGTTTTTTAGACGGCAATGCTGGGAAAATCATGGAACAAAAAATGAACATAATTACTGCTGGTGTGGTCGTTCACACTGGGCACCTTTTTAGACTGCAAGTCCCTGAGTTCCACAGTCCCGCCTGGTGTTTGAACATGCAGTAGAGTGGAAGACCATCAACATTTTTTTTCCGATAGTTTTACACTCAAGGCTTCCTCCAAAAAGCTGTAGGTGGTCCTGCAGGATGAATCACAAAGCAGGAATTGACTCCAAATTCCTTTTAGACTCTCCGTGTAGTGACAAAATTCCTTGATTGTGCCATTACTCGCCTGCAGTCTAAAAGCCATACCTGTCTTTTCCCTTTCTCACTCCTTTCATGGAGTCAAAAACAACCCCTCGCCCCCTAATAAATTCTCATCTATCCTCTCTCCTGTCCTCTTGTATCCAATTGACCACTTTTGTCTCTTGGCCTGTATTCCTCCCTCACCCCCCCCATTCTTCTCTTTTCACCAGACTTTTAAAACAGATACCTGTCTGTTTTTTGCTCATTCCTTGAAGGGCTCAGGCCCAAAACGTTGGTAACACATTTCTACTTTCCGTGGATGCTCGAGACTTGAGTTCCTCCAGCATTTCTGTGTTTTTACGGCAGTCACACCGTCTGTGGACTGTTATGTTTCACAACATGTAAATTATGCAAAGCTGGCACCAGAGCTCAGGATTGAACTTGAGTCTCCAGTGTTGTGAGGCAGTGGTTCTACTCGCAATGCCGCTGTGGGATGGGATCTCTGTCAGGATCAGTTACTACTGCAGATGTGACCAATGAACTTGCTACATTCCAGAATTAAAAAGTGGGTGTGACTGTCCCTGACTGCAAGGCGATGTGACTAATTATTGACCTAGTATCCTTTATGGCTAGGCGGCTGGGGTCGAGGTGAGAGCCTGCAGTCAGGGCGTCAGGAGCTGTGTGATGAGATTTGAAATTGATGACAAACCATTCACTTTCAGCAGATTGATGCAGGAGGTTAGTGGGTTGCTGGAGATGGTGGTAGAGATGAGATCTGAGCACTCACCTTTGGGAGTAAAGGACAATGGGGTGCAATGTGGAGGATATTTCACTCTTGAATGTCAGACCTCTTTGCAGGAGTACTGAGCAGCAGTTTGTCTCTCTTGAACTGCTAGTTTGGATGTTTATTGTCTTCTGTTGCCATCAGCTACTTCTATTTCTGCAAGATTTCTCACAGCGGATGTTATCCACCACGCACGAGATTGAGAAGCAGCTCGATGTCCTGATCCAGGACACGAAGGCCACAGACTCCCGTCTCCATAATGTCTTCAATGATTTTTTGATGCTGTCGAACATTCAGTTTATCGAAAATGTGAGTGATGTGTTTGCTGAATTTCCTTGCTTGTCCATCTTCTGAGACGAAGAACCAAAATTAAAGTTCATTCAAGAACGACGGCAATAAGATAGAAAGAGTGCAGAGAAGATTAAATTATATTTTAAATTTAGACATATGACACGGTAACTAGCCATTTTGGCCCACGAGCCCATGCTGCCCAAATTAACCTACACCCCTGGTTAGTTTCAAGCAGTGGGAGGAAACCAGAGCCCCCGGGGAAAACTCACACTGACATGGAGAACCCCTACAGACAGCGCGGGATTCGAACCCCAGTCCCGATCACTGGCGGTGTAAAGGTGTTGCCTGGACTTCAGGAACTGAATTACAGGGAAAGGATAAACAAGTTAGGATTTGGTTCCCTGGAATGTAGAAGAATGAAGGGAGATTTTATATAAGTAATTGAGGTGGATAGACAGAATAAATATAGATAGGCTTTTTCCATTGAAGGTGGGGAGATGCAAACCAGAGGACATGCGTTAAGGGGGAGAAAGGGGAAAAGTTTAGGGGGAACTTCTTTACCCAGAGAATGGTGAGAGTGTGGAACGAGCTGTCAGCTGAAGTGAATGTGTGCTCATTTTTTAACAATTAGGATAAATTTGGACAGGTATATGGATGGGAGGGGTATGGAGGGCTATGGACTGGATGTGGGACATTGGGACTAGGCATAAAAATGGTTCAGCACAGATAGAAGAGCTTGTTTCTGTGCTGTAGTGTTCTATGGTTCTATGTGCGTGTAATAGTCAATACCATGTAAAAGTCAATCCTGCTATTTTTGGCCCTGGCTGCCCACCCATCAGAGCTCCCGACTACAGACTCAGGCCTAGGCCCCAGCCGCACACTCACTGGAGCTCCTGATGCCCTGACTGCAGACTCTCACCTCGACCCCAGCCGCCTAGCCATCAGAGCTCCCGATGCCCTGAAAGTAGATTTACTACCCGGTCTTGGCTGGCCGCCCATTCGAGCTCCTGATGCCCCGATCGACGCAGGTATTCTACTTACTGCAGTCAAAAGTAGTGTGTGTAACAGTCGATCCCTTGAATTTTACCCTAAAAATTGGTCCACAAGATTTGACTATTACATGTATGCATTATAAAAAAGCTAATGTTGCAAAATATGCTGACTTGTAAAAGGCCTTTGAGATGAGCAGTAATACTGATATAATTTTTTTTAAAAAATTTTTTATTTTTCACACCATAAATCACATTAGCCATGATACACACTTTTTCTTTTTCACACATTTACAGTGAATACTGATATAATTGAAGAACAAGTGAACCATAGAGTTTTACTTTGCAGAAACAGTCGATGCCATCCCTGTACTAATCCTGTTTGGCCAACAGGCTGACATGTCCTGATTAAGTGTGTTGTCTAGATGGTTCTTAAATGTTGTAGGTGTACCTGTTTCCTCCACCTCTCCAAATTCGATGTGAAAAATGTTTCCCCCTTCAGAACCCCTCTGAACTTTCTGCATCTCACTTTGTACCTTATATTGCCTTGGGATAGAAATGCTGACTGTTCCCATCGGTCACTCCTTGGCCTCAGTGTGAGTGGGTCTTTCTTTAGGAGGCCTCATCATTTTTCAGCCATCTCAGTGCATATTGAGTGCTAATTTGGGATCGTAGAGTTCAGATTATAATGTTCGATTGCAGCTGGAGGCATTGGCTTTTTATGCGGGTGACCTCTGAATTAATTCCCGGTTTCGTCTGCTCTGGGAGAAAGTAGAATATTTATGTCAGGCCTTTGGTAACCTGGGGTTGTGTACCAAATCCATCCACTGTTATTCCTGCAGCTTTAGCTGCTGTTATTGGGCGATGTTTAGTGTGCGAGTTCTGAATGACGCAGCACACGTATTCTGATCTCCTGTGGCTTGACTGAAATTCTGTCGTCTCACTTATTTGCAGAGAGTGTATGATGAGGAAGTGGAAGAGGCAGTTAAGCCAGAAAGTGGAGGCAAACCAACTGAAGTGGTATGTAGCAGCACGACTTGTCAAAGTTACTTTTCATTTACCTTCAGAATGGGGGGGGGGAGAAATGTTAGCAGTTCCAACCCAATATTGTTTTAGTACTAATGTATTTTGAGCTGTCAGTGTGTTACCTGGCCCTGCACTGATTACTTCAGTCATGCTGTGTCCTTCCCAGCATAGCAGTAGGTTGTTGCAATTAACATTTGACTCCCTGGACTTGGGCTGAGATATGGATTTCCTTCTGCAACCTGTTGTTTCTCGTCATTAGTCTCCTGGAAGGTCCATTAACACATTTGGGCTGAGTATCAAACAGCAACATTTGCAAAGTTGCAACTCAGAATTGATTTCCAGCACCACTCTGGCTGATGCACGGCATTGGCCAAATTTTGAAAGTTATCATTTTGAAGTTTCTCAAAAGTGACATGGCATTTAGAGCGCTGTTGTGCAATTAAGTGGTGCGGTGGTTTTGAATGGCAGTTTTGATCATTAATGAACGCACTCCTTAAAGCACGGGCTTTGATGTTTGCCTGCCGCAGGAGCGAACACGGGAGCAGAAGGAGGCAGAATTGATTGGCAAGGTGCAGGAAGCTGTGCGCCATGGCCTGAAGGTTCTGGACTCCGCCTTTGAGCAGCTGGATATTAAAGCAGGAGACTCTGACTCGGAAGATGAAGAGGCAACCGAGAGGGGGGAGCATCTTCTGGAACCCAAGGTGAATGGCGATGGGAGAAGGAGAACATGTTGGCAGCTTATTGAACCCCCAATGCCAAACTATGTTGCAAGTTCACTGCGGTGGTAAATTGTCTTGCGTGTGGCTTTGCTTCAGTTTATTGTCAAACTTAGCAGGTCAAACAATGTTCTCGACAACAAAGATAATCAATGTTTTGGGCTTGAGCCCTTTCTCAAGGTTTGGAAAAATATCACAGGTACCCGAACCAAATGGTGGGAGGGGGGAGGAGTACGGTCCCAAAGGAGGTCATGTGGATAAGAAAGGGAGGGGCAGCAGCAAGCAGAGGGAGGAAGGATGGCCCTGTGAGTAGAGAGGGGAGGGGCTGGAGAGCTCAAGGAAAGAAGACAAAAGGGAAGGGAGGGAGAATAGAGAGTAGGTGAGCAGAAACTGGCAAAGTCGATATTAATGCAATCCGGCTGGAGAGCGTAGAGATGGAAAATCAGGTGTTGTTGACCTGCTGAGTTTCTCCAGTTGAGTTTTACTTCAACCATGGTGTTTTACCTCCTTAACATTTTTCTTAACTTGGATGCTATGTACATTTTCCTTGCAAAACATAGCATTGGACCCCAGCATCTACAGACTTCCTTATTCAACTCCACAAAACTCCCGATGGTCTTTTTTTTGGGGGTAAATGAACAGTTCATAAACCTTTTGGATGTGAGTGACACCAGAAAAGCTGAATTTAATTGTGAGGGCTTGCCATCAAAGTCTGCGGTCTCTGAGGGGCGGTTACCCCCGAATGCTTCTTAGAAGGTGGGTGAAGGGAAAGTCACATGACCAAGTCCCGGAGATCATGCAAAGCTGTGGTCTGAGTCTACTAGTGGTTTGAGGCTTTGAGTCACTTTGGATGACATCAAGGTACCGGAGTTGTTTCATCCATGCAAATAATGAGATTAAATTCCACCCCAGAGCTGAACCCTCGTGTTCCAAGCCCTGAACCATTTGTGACAGTGCATCGACCCTGTATCCTCCTTGTGACAAAGTGCCATCGTTTATTGTCTCCAATGGAAGCAAGTCAGCAGACCTGTTGCCATCACAGACATGAAAGTCTGGAGACACCGTGATTGAAGTAAAAACACAATGCTGGAGAAACTCAGCAGATCAAACTGTGAACTTTATACAGCAAAGTTAAAGATACATAATCAATGTATCGGGCTTGAGCCCTTCATCAAGGTACGAGCAAAATGTAGGCAGCCACCACCCCTCCCACCATTTTGTTCAGATGGCTGCCTACATTTTGCTCATACTTTGATGAAGGGCTCAAGCCCAACATGTTGATTATCTATCTTTATCTGTGCTACATAAAGAACACATCTGCTGAGTTTCTCCAGCATTGTATTTTTACCGTTTGTCATCACAACATTTCTATCATTTCAACGGTAAAAATAGCCATATTCACAGAGCATTGTTTAGGATTTCAGTGGGCCTAATTGTGCTTGGACTCCAACAAAATCCTTCTGAGGTCTTAACGAAAGTGCAGCAGTGCACATACTGGAAGTTCACCGAAATAACAATCTGCCAACTCGAGAATTCATTTCTGTGATGTTGCCAAAGGGATAAATTACCCAGGGCACTAGAAAAAATTATCATCTTCCAGGGGGTGGAATGGAATAATTTACCTTTGCCTGAGGGTGCAGATGAAGTGTTTGAAAGGGTCACCCAAATGTCAGTACCTCCTTTGCCCACTCAAGTGCCAACAGAGATTGGGAAGTTTCAAGTTGCTTTCACATATTCATTTCAAGTTGTCTCTTCATCAATGTTCGGTAATGTAATTGCGCTCAAGAGAAGAATGAAATTAAAATGAATATCTTCCCAAGGATAAAATACCTATTCCAATCGTTACCAATTCACCTGACAGAGAAATTCTTCAAGGAGCTAAAGAAAATAATAATGAAATTCTTATGGAAAGGGGATAGCGCTAGATAAATTAACAAAATGGTACAACAAGGGGGCTTACAGCTACCAAACTTTAAGAATTACTGTAGAGCAGCACAATTAAGATATCTATTAGATTTTTATCAAACAAGGGAAAAACCAGATTAGAGCTAGATAAAATAGGGGAGAAGGTACCTGAACATATACTATATAAGTGGGATGAAAAGCTGGTGCAACATGGGAATTCACCAGTACTGCACCATCTGCTCAACATTTGGAAGAAAATTCACGTAGAAAGGAAAAAAACAAATGATCAACGACCAAAATTAATATTGACGCAAAATCAACTAATCCCCTTCACAATAGATAACCTTCCCTTTAGAGAATGGGGGAGAAAAGGGATCAAAAGAATAGAAAATTGTTTTTCGGGAAATAAATTATTATCTTTTGAACAAATGAAGTGCAAATATGGTATAACTCATGTTACAATGTTTGCATACCAACGGAAAACCTACTTGAAGGACAAATTGGGAAGCAGGCTGAGGTTACGAGAAGAAAGCAATTTTGAATATGTGATTACAGACACAATGATAATTAAAAGATTTATAACAAACATGTACATCAAACTGCAAGAGAATGAGGAAACAAGCTGTAAACCCAAACAAAAATGGGAACAAGATCTAAACAAAGATAAAGAATGAAACATGGGAAAAGCTATGCTCCGGAACTATGAGAAATACAATAAACACGAGGTTACGCATGATACAATATAATTGGTTACACAGGCTATACACCAGGCCCAAAAAGTTAAATAAATGGGACCCAACAGTATCAGATAGATGTTTTCGCTGTAAGAAGGAAACGGGAACAACAGTACATGTGAGAAAGTGGAAAAGGTTTGGGAAGATCTAAATCAGGTATTAAATAAAATCTTAAAAAGCAACATACCAAAAAATCCAGAGATCTTTCTTCTAAGTAATATAAGAAGTAAAGAACTTGGCCTCGATTTGGATGGAGCACAAAAAAGATTTATTATGATAGCCTTAGCTGTAGCAAAAAAATGTATAATGTCAACCTGGAAATCAGAAGATAGCCTGAGAATACAGCAATGGTACATAGAAATGAATAAATGTATTCCATTGGAAAAAAATAACATATAATGTAAGAAATAACATCACAGTATTCGAACAAATTTGGGAACCGTACATGGAACATAACAGAGAAGTCCTACCACGGACCTTCACCACCTAAAATGACAGAAGGAGAAGACGGCGAAATGAACTGACCCAGTGTGTAAAAGTAGATGACACAAATTATTTTCATTGTGTGATGACATTGTTTAATGGGTTTAATGTATCATTAATGTTGAACGTTGAGTGGATGGGGAGGGGGGGTGAAGGAGGGAGGGGGGGGAAGGGAGAAAATGACACTGTATATTCAAGAGGGAAATGTTTGTGTATTTTGGTCAGTATGGTTCATAGTGTGAAAAAATATATAATTTAAAAAAAAAGAGAAGAATGAAATTGATCAGCTATATTAATTCTGTTGCTCACAGGATCTCTACGTAGATAGGCCCCTGCCCTATATCATTGGATCTCAGCAGTTTATGGAAGAGGAAGATGTTGGCCTGGGGGATCTTTCCAGTGAAGGTACAAAATTTTAAATGTTTACGTACAGCATGGCCCATGACCCCCACTTAACCTACAGCTCCTGTATATTTTGAAGGGAGGGGAGCATCTGGAGTAAACCCACACAGACATGGAAGAGCATACAAATCCTGACAGACAGCAGAGGAAGAAATCCATAGTGAAAGAGAAACGGACTCTTATTAAATAACCCAAATACAGCAATCCACTTGAAAATACTCAGTTAAGAGTCAAATATGTTGTTGTTTACAGATAGTGGTTAATATAAATCCTTGCCTTTAGCCTGTAAGGAGTTTGTACGCTCTCCCTGTGACTGCATGGATTTCCTCCAGGTGCCCTTCCCACATTCCCAAGACGTGCTGGGCTAGTAGGTTAATTTGGGTGTATTTGGCCAGCATGGGCTCCTGGGCTGAAGGGCCTGTTAACCAGGCTGTAAATCTAAATTTTGGATAAAAAAGAGCAGCCCTGAGCTTAGTTCCGGTCCATACCCCCAGAACATAGCAAACGGAAATGACTTCCGACGGAAGACCATTGGCCGGGACTTGCGACTGATGTGTGTTTCTAGCACATTTATTGAAGACTTTTGCCATCTGTTTTTTCAGCTCTTGCTGTTTTGAATTGCTTAGAGTCGAACGTCACTCTGATACCTCTTTGAAACTTCTGTGGGGCCACATTTTGGGTTTGCTGCGCTCTTTCTTCTTGCGTTGCACTCATTACCTCTAAACACGATAATGGAAGTTCCGCAGGAGAGCAAAATTCCCCCTGGCAGATTGGAAGTTGGTTGTGGAAATCACACTTTTTTCCAACCACTTTTCACATGGACCAGGGTTGCCTTTCCTTGATATTTCTTGTAACAGTAACTCTGTTCAACCTTGCCTTGTGAACTCTGCCTTTGCACGTGTTTCTCCTGCAGGATTTCTCATCATTTTCTGTTTTGCGCAGAGTCTGTGGACAGTGAACGGGGAAGTGTTGCTGAGAGTGAAGAGGATGTGAGAGAAAAAGAGGTTTGTTTATAAACTTTCAGTTACTGGCACGACCCACATATTGAGCAGATAGAACGCTAGAGCACAGAAATGGGCCCTTTGGCCCATCCGAGATGGGCTGAACTATCATTTTGCCTTCTCTCACTGATCATAGCCCTCCACACCACTCCCATCCAAATTGTTCTCGTCGAAACCGAGCTCGCATTCACCACTTCAGCTGGCAGCTCGTTCCATATTCTCTCCACCTGTATTGCAGGAGTTTTCCGTTGTCACGTTGCAGATGTGATGCTCTCTGGCACCACGGTTCCCAGCAGCGATTGAAGTCAAGGGTGTGTTTAGTTCAGTGTTGACTTTCTAACAGGATCTCACCTACTCTCAAAGGTTTGTCGACTGTTGAGATGGGAATGCTCTCACTCAGCACGTCTCCTCCTGCAGTCCCCCAAATCAGGAAATAACTTCCAAGAATCTCATCTGAGATGAAATTGAGTGACCATCTCCAATGTTGCACTATTAATTGCCACCTTGATATAAGAGGCTTTTTATTTTCAATGTGAAAGGCTACACTTGCAGCAGAATGCATTGTTGATGGAGGATGCATTTCTCTGACCTTAAGATTCCTTGACATGGACTCTTAGGTCTGTATGTCTAAATTTAAAAAAAATAAAGTTCAACTTTATTATCATCTGCCTTTGCAAAGACCACCAATCAAAACAGAGCTTCTCTGGACACACAACTCAGAGCCGATAATCACATATGTCATATCAATGTGTAACTGTTTTGGGATGACTTGCTCAGTGGCAGGGATTCTGTTCAGAGCCTGTGGGAAGAAGCTATTTCCCAGCCTGGCAGTCGTGATTTTGAAGCTAATTTACCTCCTTCCTGATGGTAGTGGGTCAAAGACACTGTGTGCTGGAGAAAAAGGGTCAATAATTCTTTGAGCCCTCTTTAAACAGTAAAGGGAGATACCAATGATTTTTCTCAGCCATTTTGATGTTTGAATTGCCTTTTGGACCGGTGCTTTACAGCTCCAATATCACACAATGATGCAGCTGGGCAGGACACCCTTAAATGTAAGATATAATTGTTGATGGCTCTAAATGCTCTATAATCCTCTTTGTTTGTAACGACTGATACAGGAGTCTGATGATGACTTCGATGATGAAAATGGAGAGGACGAAGAAAAGTTGTCAAAGTCAATCCCAGTAAGTCCTCCTAGTTATCTGGATTCTTGTGGCATGTTTGAAGTTGTGGACTGATGTGGACCTATTGTTTTTGTTCATCCTGCTCCCTGCCCCCACAAACCACGCTTGCTTCATTTATTTATAACTGATCATAATTCAAACATTGTGCACAGTTTCTTTGCTGGCCTTGGGGGCATGTGCACCAGCATGGGCGAACAGGACAGTTGGCAGCTTAGATTGATCTCGGGTGTACAAATGGTTGGATCTCACTTGGGTATCACTCTTGTCACTTGGCCTCCCAAAATGGGGAAAGATAGAGAATAATTTTCTGCAAGATGAGGTTGCCTTTGGATATCTGTGTGTTCTCAGTCGATGGGTGAACATTTAAACATTAGGTAAATATCTCGGTTTAAATTTCTTTCACACCTTCGTCTCTTCAGGTATCTGTAACCTCATCAAAGCCAACACCCCTTGAAGGTGATGGAATTCGTTTAT
Organism: Narcine bancroftii; assembly: GCF_036971445.1. Lineage (NCBI taxonomy): Eukaryota > Metazoa > Chordata > Chondrichthyes > Torpediniformes > Narcinidae > Narcine > Narcine bancroftii. The sequence goes on from NC_091474.1 coordinate 93,159,971, forward strand.
TATCATCCCTTCTCCGGTTCTCGGTACAAAAACAATCAATCATGCATATAGGCATAACACACATGCAGACAAATGATACACATGCAGTCCACATGTTTAACAATATTTTATATAAATAGTAGTCTTGGAGGGTTTGTATGAGCAGTTCTTTCAGTCATTCCATAGTCCTACTGCCCGTGGGAAGAAGCTGTTCCTCTGATACTCTTTCCCGACGGGAGCAGCTGGAACATGCTGGGTGCGGGCTGACTGGGGTCCTCAATGATTTTGCATGCCCTCTTCAGGTGACGATCCTGGTAGATCACATCGATGGAGGGGAGAGAGACTTCAGTGATCCTCTCTGGTTAAAATCCAAGACTAAACCATTCAACTTCCTCATTCTCGTGTTGCTGATCCTTGAGAACCTCTTCACTCCAGCTTTTTTGAGACCTGCATTAATTTCTTTGCCTGTTGCCTTAAATCCCGCGGATGGTGAATGGATGAATGTTCGTGTTGCAGAAGCAGCAGTTTGTCAGTGATGAGGAAGATGACGACTCTGATTTGTTTCATGAATCTGAGAAGGAGAACGATGAGGGAATTCTGACAAGCTCGGTGAGGCACTTCAGTTTAATTACGTTATACAGACCAGCAAGACCTTGAAGCTTTCCTTCAGATGGTAATATCATGTGCCTTTTGATGCAGAAAAGAATGGGACAGATTTCCTTTGCAGAAGAACTAGCAGCACGAATCCAAGAAGGAAGCCCAGATGAAGATAGATCATGTAATTATCACTTGATGTCTTCGGGGATGTAGAGAGCAGATTGATTGGTAACTCTGTGACTCCCTGTGTCCACTCATCCCTTCTCACTAATCGCCAACCTTGGCACCTTTCCCCTGTGGCCACAGGAAGTGCCCCACCTGAACCTTAAACCACCATTGGGACCCCAAAACAGTACTGTCAAATGAAGCAACACTTGTGGGTCTTTGCGAGTCATGTACTGCATCTGGTGCTCCTGCTGTGGCCGCCTTCACATTGGACAGACTGGAGAGATCTCCCTGTGGCCAACCATTTCAATTCTGCGCTGCACTCCCTCTCTCCATGGCTTTGTGCACTGGCAAACCAAGGCCACCTGTAAATTGAAGGAGCAACATCTAATGCTTCGTCTGGGCGGTCTCCAACCGGATGGTATTAACATCGACTTTTCTGGTCACTGCCAGCCCACTCCCTGTTCTCCCTCTGTCTCCTTTCCACCACCTCTTCAGCCCTCTCCATTCACAGAGACATTCCTCCTCCCTGTGTTTGCTGGTCTTTGTCCTCTGCTGGGCCTGTGTTCCTCCTCTTGCCCCTCCCCCATTATTTTGTTTGTGCACCTGCCGACATTTTACAGCCTTGATGAAGGGCTGGAGCTCGAAACGTTAGTTGTGTATCTTTTCTATATAAGGCGTGCTATTTGTCCTGCTGAGTTTCTCCAGCATTGTGTTTTTTAATTGATTGAGAACAGTTTTAAATTTTATATTTTTAGACATACAGCACTGTAACAAGGCCATTTAGATTCACGAGCCCATGCTACCCAATTGACCGAAAATTCCCCAGTGTGTTTCAAACAATGGGAGGAAACCAGAGTGCCCCCCCCCCCCCCGGGGAAAACCCACACAGACACAGCGAGAATGTACATACAGTGTGGGCTTCGAATCCCGGTCCCAATTACTGGCGCCTTAACAGCGTTGTGCTAACCGTGCCACCCCTTTGTTGCTGTGAAGCAATAGTTTTTTTTATTATGCTTGCCTCCATGTTCTGTTGTAATTCTTAATCTTTCCACAGCTTTAACATCTCATGGGTCAACAGCTAAAAGTCAAGTAAAGACAAAGAAGGAAACCCAAAAAGCTAAACAACAAGGTAAGTGGATTTCAACCCAATGGTTAGGACTGAGTGTCATTCTATTTTGAGGCCACTGCACATCATGGAAACAGGCCCTTCAGTCCATCCACCAATTCTCTGATGGTCGTCAAGAACTGATTTTCAGTAATTCCATTTTATTTTCACTTACCCCATCAATTCCCACCCACCTTCACCCCCTGCCCCCCCCAAGCTTAAAGGGTTTATCCGTTTCTCCTTTATTAAGGGAATTTATCTGGCAAGTTGACCAACACCTTTCTCTGCAGTTATTGCCAGCCTCAGTGATTATTACAGGCAACCTGGAACAGGGCACAGTGTACTGTGGTGAAGCTCAGTGGGCCCAGTCAAGACCAAATAAGAGTCCAGGGTGAATGATTTCAGAATGGAAATCAGTATTTTCTGAGAAATTTATTCTTGGCTCAGATATACTGATTTGCACAGAATTGAGTTCATAAATTGGACCAAATTGAGAATATGGTAAACTGGATGTGAGTGTCAGCTTTTGTGTACAACATTTTGTATGTTAGTACAGGTACACAATCCTTTATCCGGACATCTAAAATCCGGGGGGAGAAACGGCAGTGTGACTTGGGTTAGCAGGGGTAGAGAGACGGCTGCGCGACTTGTGTGGGAGGGGGTGGGGTGAGAGAGACGCCAGTGCGACTCAGGTGGGCGAGGGGGGGAGAGACGCCAGCGCAACTGGAAGGGGGTGGATACAGCAGCACAATTCGGGTGGGCTCAAATCTGGGGAAGCTGGCTTTTTTCTGAAATCCAGAAAAATCTGAACTTCGGACACACTGTCCTCCAAGGGTTCCAGATAACAATTGTGTACCTGTAGTTAACAGTAATGTAATCAATCTAAACATGTGAGAAAGGGTTTGAATGGGTTAGTAAGATCCCTTGCATTTGTGGCCCCAGGTTGCAGCTCAGCTATTGTTATCACGTGGTACTTGTGTTGCATTTTCTCAACTTTCATGATGGCCGATGCTTGAGGTGACGTTTACTCTCTGATGAAAATAACAAGGTGATTGAATGAAGTGGCTTTAATGTGCACTAAATCACAGCCTCGTACTCCACTTGGTTTCAGCATCCCATTGTCATGCAGTGAAAATCTGGGTACCGCTGTCGTATTCCAATACAATTTCCAATTATATTTGTTGCCTTTGCGTACCTCCTGTAAATTATTTCTATTGCCAGCAAACAATGCCCCTTCCAGACATATTTCGTTGCGAAGCGTGGAATCTCTTGTTCAACTATGACAAGCACCTGGTTCACGCTAACCTGATGGACTTCTGTTTCATGTGTCAGAAGAAGGCAACTTGTTCGGCTCTGAGTATGCTGACGAAGATGAGGACTACTCTCCATTTTGCAGCAAGAGTGGCCTCTTCAGCGGAGGGAAGGGTCTTTTTGACGACGACGAGGTTGGTAGTGACCGTTTAAAACTCAGATAAAGATCTCACAGTTATTCCTTTGCGAATTCTCTGTGTGCAGAGCATTGTAAGAGCTGATGGTTCAGCATGCTTCCACTCCACCTCAGGAGCAGGGAATGAATCCTCGTGGCTGACCCTATACGCCAATAGTTCTCAACATTTAATCAGATATATTCTGGAGGTGAGGGGAATAAACAGATTCTTGATTCCTGGCACTGCTCTCGACTCTGGTTGTATTTGATATTTTAAGGGCAAAGGTCCAGATTTCTCACCAGGGGTTCAATGAAAGTGGAGGTTGCCAGGAGGTTAGGAGTCACTGAAGAGATAGTTGTTGAATGGAAAGGACCTAGGTCGCAGGGTTGATTGAAATCACAAACATTAACACCACTTCATTTTTGTAGGGTGACCTTTTCAGTGAGGTATCAAAGGAAAAAGTTGAGGAGAGCAAAACAAGGCCAGCTGTGGAAGGTGAGTCACAATCTGAATATGCTTCAAGCATTGAAAGCCCATGTTCTACAGAAGTTTACTTGCAAGGATTTTTATGTTGTATTCCTCGACTAAACTTAAACTGCACGCAAAAACTAGGGATATATAGTTTTTGGTTTTAATTAGATTGAATGGTAGTTTTAATATGAGCCTTAATACTGAGAAATGCTGAGTAATCTGATTGCGTTTAGCTTTTAACAGGATTTGTTGTTCATTGAGAGTGGTGCTTTTCCCATGAATTTGTGACTAACATAATTTGCTGATCCTGATTTTTAACACCATTCATTTCTTTTGAATGGTTTACCTCCACTTGAAATCTAATGGCAAATGTGAAAAGATGCTCACTAACATTGCTTATTGAGCTCTGCATTGAATCAATTGGAGCACAAATGTGAAGTGTGGACTCTGACTTTCTTCCTGTTCAAGGACTCTGCTATGCTGCTGTTTGAATTAGACTCTCCACAGCTTATGGAAGATGGTCGAGGTGTGCTGCGTATGCTGTTGTCGATTTGGAGCTGCTTTAGTAGTTAACTTTTTTCACAAGTTCTCCATTCACAATTAGCACAGACCATACTTGAATCACCTTGGAGGGCCACTTGGTCATACGTGAGTTGGTTGTGATGAGATCCTTCCAGACTCGTTGCATTCCTCTTGGTGAACATCTTCAGGTGCAGTGTTCCAGCTCCCAGGTGATTGGGAGTGCATGGCTGCCTTGGAAACTAGTGGCTGCGCCCTTCAATAAAATGACTTTGTTAATTGGTGAGCCCCTGCTCATGGACACTGCCGATGCGTGTGCGCTCTGGAAACTGTCCCATTAATTAATGGTTTGGATATTGCATTTTAGTCTTATTTGCCCTCGTAACAGCCGGGGTCCAGGATCCTGCCATGGGCGACACCGGGATGACCCTGGATGGGCAGTTCAAAATGTTTGCACTTCTGGAGTTGAGGGGAATAAACAGATTCTTGGTTCCTGGCACTTTGCTCGACTCTGGTTGTATTTGATCTTTTAAGGGCAAAGGCTCACATTTCTCCTCATGGTTTCAATGAAAGAGGAGGTTGCCAGGAGGTTAGGAGTCCATTTAGAATTCTGGTACTCCAGGACCCAGACTGGAGACCTGGAATCCACTAGCTCTGGATTGGGATTTGGAATGTCTGTGGAACCTTTTGAGAAACAAAATTCATCAGAATCAGATCTGATTGTCATGAACATGTCACAAAATGTGTTGTTTTGTGGCAACATCACAGTGCAAACATTTATATAAACCACCTTACAAAATAGTGCAAGAAAAAAAGTAAAGCAGTGTCTGTCGTTCATTGTTCATTCAGGAATCTGATAGCAGCAGTGAAGAAGCTGTCCTTGTGCCATTGAGTGCTTGACTTCAGGTTCCTGTACTTTTTTATCCGATGGTAGCAAAGTGAAGAGGGCATGGCCTGGGCTGTGGGGGGTCCTTGAGGATAGAGACTGCTTTCTTAAGGCATCGCCTCTTGTAGATGTCCTCGATGAAGTGGAGCCTGTGATGTCGCAGGCTGAATTAACAAGCCTCTGGAGTTTTTTTTCTTGTCCTGTACATCTGTACCAGATAGTGATGCAGCCAGATAGAATGCTCTCCACGGTCCACCTGTAGAAGTTTTTGAGAGTCTTCGGTGATGAACTGAATCTCTTCATACTCCTCAAATTGATGCATAGCAGTGAGTTCTGCAGCAGTTCTATCATGGACCCTCGTGCTGATGATCGAACAGTGGAGTTGGCAGGAAATAGCCTCAGCATTTATTATTATGTGCTGTGCATTTGTATTTGGAATGTACCAATTAGCAGGGAATTGGCACCAATTGTCCACTACAACTTGCCTCTCCCGTAATCATGGCTGTGTCGCTGATGACGGCTTGTCTTACGGCTGCACTGATAACTTGTGCCTAACGCTTTTGTTGACCAGCTAACTTAGTTGTTTCTGCACACCCAGCCCTTGGAAACTAGGGCTGGGTTTCACATTTCTTCTAAGTTTTGTGCAGATTGTTACGAAATATACTTTGTGACTTTAAAAAAAATATTATTTCGCTTGCAAATACATAAAAGCATGGTTGCTTTGTGCAGCGCCTTTCGTAGGATTAGACAAAATGAAACTAGTTTCCGTAATTCTTGGAATGTAATGTTATGAGATGTCTAAAGTTGCATTTTAACTTCTCAGTTACTGATTTTCCCATTTTAAACCATTTTTGTTCAGTTTTAAAATCAGACCCTGTTGTCAGGAAATGTGAGAGAAAGCTACCTGCCAATTCCCTGCTATATACCCTGGTAGGTTTCCTGCAATGACCCAACAGGAGTTTATTTGTATGTATTTATTTGTCACGTGGCATTGTCATACAACCTGAGATGTAATATTTTTCCAGAGTTTTTATATTCTTCATTTTATGGCAGTGCTGCCGTTTATTGCACTGAGCTGTGGCAGCAGGCAAGTGTCGCTAATGTTGATTATTAATCAGACTAGAAATGGATGACCAATCTGTCGATCATTAGTGAAGTGAGTTAATACACAAAAATCCAAAAGAAGTTCAGTAGATCTCGCTGCATTCTTTTTGTTTCAGGCCTGACCCCTTTGTCAAGGTATCACGAATGATGTGGGTGTATTTTTGTGACTGTCTGGTAGAACAGTGGTCCATGAGACTCAGCAGAATTAGCTAATTGAGTCTTTTCTGCCATTCGATGATGGCTGATGTATTTTTTCCCCCTCAACCCCACTTTACTGCTTTCTCCCATAAATTTTGGTCCCTTACTAATCAAGAACAAATCACCCTCCACTTTAAATATACCCAGTGTCCTGGTCTCCATAACAGTCTATGGGAATGAATTCCACACCCTCTGATTGAAGAAACTTCTCCTCACCTCTGTTCTAAAGGGACATTGTTGTATTCTGGGGCTGAAAATAATTCTCTACGTTCACTTTATTCAGCCCTTTCAATCTTTAGAATGTTTCAGAGATTTCCTCCAATCATCTTTGAAAACTCCTGTGGGTAATATAATTCTCATACGCTAATCCTCTCATCATTCTTGTATGGTTTACCTCCTCTGGATTCTCTCCAATGCTGGCACATTCTTTGATATGGGGCCTAAAATTGCTCCAAATGTGGTCTGATGAAGGCTCAACGTTATATCTTTGCCTTTGTATTCTGGCCCTCTTGAAATGAATGCTAATGTTATATTTGCCTTCCTTACAACTGACTCAACCTGCAAGTTGACCTTTAGGGAATCCCTTTTGACCTCTGCTTTCTCAATTTCTCCCTATTTAGAAAATAGCCCACTTTTTTTATTCCTTTCCTCATCAGCCACAATTTAGAACATTTCTTCTTCGGGATGAAACTATCCTGCGTCTTTTAAATTATTCCCAGAAACTCCTGCCATTGCTGCTCTTGCATCTTTCCAGCTAAGGTCCCTTCCAATCAACCTTGGCCAACTCCTGTTATGAGCCCCAAGGACTCCAAAACCCAGCAGCAATAGATATTCACCATGACAAATGGTTACTTAAACAAAAGTTGCTTTTAGTTATCTTTAAACATGAAAACCGAATCAAACTTTAACTTACCTCAATTACCTTAACTAACTCAACTTAACCCCCTTCTAATTCTAAGCGCACATGTATGTAATGTGTGTGTAAATTTAAGAAAAGTTCTTTGTTTCACGGTTCAGTCTCACTTCTCATTCTTCCAAGTTCACTGGTTGCAGGCAATTCTTACACTGTGCACAGAATTTAACATGTATAAAGTTCACCAGGCTTTGGTGCTCAAAGATAAATGTTTATAGCTCAGGAAGGTTCTTGTAGGTTTGCAGAGAGAGATGAGTTGTTCCAGGATTTCCACCACTGAGGTACCACCATTAGTCACTTCAATGTCTCGCTGATAAAACTTGCCCCATCAGGGGCCTCCAGATGGTAACCTCTTACTTTCAGGCTAGCACAGAGTTCCTTTCTGTTCCATTTATTCCAAGAGAAGCATCAGACAGATAGCACTTCCAGCCTCCACCATTCATTCAGTTCCAACAAGTTTCTCCTGGCTTGTTATAGCTTTCTGTGTCATGGACAGTCAAAGACTCCCTTCTCTCTCTCTCTCTCTTGCAAAACCCCTCCATTCATTTCATGACATCATTTCAATTCGCACCTACTTGTGAAATGTGCATAGCATTCCTCACAGTTTCTCTTCAAACTACTGTGGATATGAATTCTCCAGTATTTCAAAGAAGATGTTTTAAAGTGTGTGTATGTAACCTACTCTAATTTTACCAATTTATTTCCCAAAAACATTCCCAAATATTCCATCACTCCTTTCTTATGCCTTCCTAGATATCTTTACTGAACGGTAATACCGACACATCTGGTTTCCGAGTCTCCATCTCAAATTGCAGAGTGAATTCTATCATATTGTAATCACTACCTCTGAATGGTTTCTTCACTGATCAAATCCGGTTTGTGCACAGCACCAAGTCCAGAATTCCCATTTCCCTCTTCAGCTCGACCACAAGCTGCTGTAAAGAGCCGCCTTGCAGGTATTCCACAAAATCCTTCTCTTGGGATCCACTTCCAATCTGAGTTTCCCACTTGACCACCGTAATACTGGATTTCTGACATGCCTTCTCTAACTCCTGCTTTTGCACCCTACATTCTGGAGGTTCATCATAGATGACATGGTAATTAATAAAACACCAAATTGTATGTACCCACATGGACCACGACCGCTGCATCTTTCCACTCCCTTTCCATATTCCCCTGCAGGTAAGATGTCCTGAACCCAGGCACTGATCAGGCAACATAGCCTCCGGAGTTCTCGATTCTCGCGACAGAGAATAGTCTCTTCCCCTGTCACCATGACATTTCTTTTCCCCCTTTTGACTGACTCCCTGACCCACTGTGGCATAGTCAGGTCCTTCATCCCTTGTGCAGCCTCCACCCTCACCCACACAGGGAGCAAGAATCTCCGACCTGTTAGCCGCCAGTACGGCCTCTTGGATCCCCGACCCGCCTTGCCAGCAATCGCCCCCCTCTTGTCCCTGACTGCAGATCAGATCTGAAGCAGTTAATCTGATGTGTTTGACCAGTATTCAGGTCACTGTCCCTCCTCCCTAATGTGGTAGTGTTTGAAGCTCACTTTCCAAGTCAACAACTTGGAGCCCGAGTTCATCGAGCTACCAACGCCAGATGCACATGTGCTCATTTTGGTAGCCCCAGATCACACAGCTGCTGCCTGTCTTCTGACACTGCATCCCTATTTAATTAGTGCAATTTGGTGTTTTATTGTCATGTTGCCAATTACTTTTTGTCTCAAGTACCAGCCCACCAGACAGTTAGTGTGTTTAAGTGATATAAAGAGTGGTTTAAGGGTCTGGCCTGTTTCCCTGTGAAGCCTTCATGGCCAATTCTCACCTTCTCTGGGTACTAACAAGGCTGAAGTTAATTATTTAATTAGTCACCTTTTTCTGGCACTTTTTAAGATGCCACTCTCTCTCTCGCCACTGGCATAGCCATTTTATTGCAGATTTACTCAATAATTCACGTTCCCATCTGATGCGGTGGGGTTTGAATGCATCAGTCCTCGAGATGTTAGTCCTCAAGACTTAACCCTGGTTCACATCAGAATGTATGAACTCTAATTGAATTTTGATGTGGCAAATGTCTCTTGTCGAAGTAAAATAGTCCACATCTGGAAGCCTCAAGACTTTTGACTTATATTGGGTGGTGAAGACAAACTGGGGAAGGCCACATGTCTGTGGCAGGGTGGTTTGGTCTGAATGTAGTCGAAGAGTAGTAGAGAGCGCAGGGGAAGCAGTGAGAGGGAGATTCAGCCTCCCGTCAAAGGGAGGGGACAGAGGGGGGCATTCAAGGGAATGGGCCAGCTCTTCAGGTGAAGGGTTCCGACCTGAATCATTGCCCATTATTTTTTACCTTCCCCTGATCCTGTTCAATCCTCCAGCTCATTTTTTAAACTCAGGAACTTTGAATCACGGTCACCGGTTTAAAGAGAGGACGATGTTTGAACAACTGTACATGTCGGCATATAAGACGGTATTGAATCTTAAAAATGTCACTCCAAAACCGGGGGTCGTCTTGTATGCCAAGTATAAAATCCATACCTTAATCTCCTGGTGGAGAACAGCATAAAACTCTCGCAAAACTCCTACCACAAAATACTTTTCTACTGAAATGTGATTGGGAAGCTGGATTAATAATAAGGTTCATTAAAACAATAAAAATGTATTATTTCTTCTTTTTCTTTGGCTTGGTTTCGCGGACGAAGATTTATGGAGGGGTAAAGTCCACGTCAGCTGCAGGCTCGTTTGTGGCTGACAAGTCCGATGTGGGACAGGTAGACGCGGTTGCAAGGGAAAATTGGTTGGTTGGGGTTGGGTGTTGGGTTTTCCCTCCTTTGTCTTTTGACAGTGAGGTGGGCTCTGCGGTCTTCTTCAAAGGAGGTTGCTGCCTGCCGAACTGAGGCGCCAAGATGCATGGTTTGAGGCGAGATCAGCCCACTGGCGGTGGTCAATGTGGCAGGCACCAAGAGCTTTCTTTAGGCAGTCCTTGTACCTCTTAATGTATTATAGCATACCTTAAAATAACATCTCAGCAAACGAAGATGACAGCATACACCAGTCGCTATTTGCAACACCTGACGATCAGTAAACCATCAGCCAGGCTCCCACTGTTTAAGCTGTCTCATCAGGCCGATCATAATAAATCTTGCAGTGACCAGTTACCTGTACTTTTTTTGAAAATTTTATTTATAGTTTTACAGACTCATACTTTACAAACATTGTAGGGGAGCAATCCTCCCCTTTTGCAGGTCATTCTTTGTTGAGACCTCTTCCCCCCCCCCCTCTCATTTTTCACCCTCCCTCCTGCTCCCAGACTATCAAAGACAAGTAAATCAATTACTATAAGTAACCATACCCCTGGGGGAAAAAACGGGGGAGGGGATGCTGGCCAGACCTCGTTACCATTACTTTTAAACTTTTGAAGACAGGGTTTCTTGGAAAGTTTGGGAAAGGTCGATTGGGCCAGTAAGCTTTCAGCTGCAAGTGCCAGACTTGGGGTAGTTTGATACAGCAAGTGTAGTTCAAAATCTACATTTTAAGTGGAAATTCTTATACACCAGTCATCTTATACGCCAATGTATACAGTATGCCTTCATATGGGAGAAGAAATAGAGAAATGAACAACTAAATAATGCTGGAATCCAAAGTAGCTTCACATCCTGATGCAGGTCCTCAAGTGACAATGATCAGCAATTCCTTTTCTGCCTTCGATGCTGTCCTGCCTCTGAGTTCCTCCAGCAATTTTCATTTTCCTCCTTGTTTCTTATCCTGTGGTTGCCCTAAGATGATAACAGATTGAGCCATTTGCACGCGTATGTGGGAGCTTGATACGCCATGGTGGATTACAATGGAAGTGATCACTGCTTTCAATGGACTGCCACTCATTCCACAGCCAAGTCCGGCACTCTGTCCAACATAGGGAATGTGAAAAAGAAAATTGTACTGTCACATTTGTGGCCCGAAATGTGAAGTTAATAAAACATTAAACACAAGTTTATCAGGTAAACTTCTTAGTGTCTTTTTATTCTCCCGTTTCCTTTGTTCTCCTGCTTGTGTTCTTATCTCTCTCATACCACGTGACTTCCGGTACATCTCATACATATTCATTATCATGAATAAGAGAAAAAAAAAGTGAGGTAGGGTCTGTGGTTGATTGTCCATTTAGAAATCTGATGGCAGAGGGGAAGAAGCCGGTTTTGTTGTAAAGTTGGGTGTTTGTCTTCGAGCCCCTGTGCCTCCTTCAGTGAGGAATAGGCATGGCCTGGGGTCCTTGATGATCGAGGCTGCTTTCTTGAGACACTGCCCCTGAAAGATGTCCTTAATGGAGTGACGACGAATGCCCACGATGTTGCTGGCTGAGTTCACAGTCCTCTGCAGTCTTGTCCTGTTCATTGCCACCTCCATCACAGTGATGGAGCCAGTCAGAATGCTCTCCATAGTACACCTGCAGAAATTCGCCAAGATTGGTAAAATAAAGACAGATTAACATTTTTTGATTGAAATTTAAAGTTTCCTGTTTTTCTTTTCCCCCAACCTTGTGCCATGCTGCCACCCTGTGACTGTTCCCATTTACCTTCACAGGTGGAGACGTATTTAATGCTGACATAATTCCTGAGAAGCCCTGTGAGGAGGGAGCAAAGAGGAAGGTATCAAAACTTCCACCAGCTCGAAGAGCTGAAGGGCTGTTTGATGAGGAAGATGACGATTTGTTTGGATCCAAATCATCAAATGCTGGTAAATCTAGCACAAACTTCTCATTAAATCCAATGTAAATGGTTATTGTCAAATTTAGATCTAATTTTATACTTTGCTTTGACTCCTATTTATCTGCACTAATGGTAGCCATGAACTGTGGTAATCCAAGGAGAGATATTCTTGACTTTTCCTCGTTGAAACACTCCTTAAAACCCGCTCCTACAAGCAGCAAGCCTGATAATTTTGTTTGCACTCGAGTTGTTCAATCGATCCTGTGGGACGTTGTGCGATCTTCACAAAACAAAAACCAAGGTGGTTACAGGCTGACCAAACTTCCAGCAGAGGGAGATACATCATGGATTTAACAGAAAAGCATTAATGATGTCAGGTGACTGCTCAACCCATTAAATCTGTGCCAGCTTGTTGAGCTATTCAGTCAGCCCCATTTCCTCACTTCCCCCTGACCTGCACTTTAGTTCTCCGGTACGCACCTGTCCAATGTCCTTTTTAAATTTCAGATTGATGCTTTTTTTCAATCATCCTTGCAGATGATGAGTTTGAAAATGCTATTGCCAGGAAGTTCCCTGTTACTTAAAAATATTCTGTTGACTAGAAATCTGATTGGTCAGGCAGCATATAATAAGGGGGAAATGGTCAATATCAGGTTGGTAACTTTATATCAAAAGCTCTCCACCATCACTGTAGCATTGTTCATTTCTTTTCTCATTCATGGTGGATGTTTTTCCCATAAGAATCTGTGCTTCTGATCCTTAATTCACCTGCCAATATAAATTTCTCATTTCTCCAATCAGAAAATAATCTTCCATAGAATCACTGCTCAATATTCTTTTCTCGAAGAAGAACAACCTCAGCTTCTCCAGTCTGAAATCCATCATCCCCAGGAACCATTTTCTGGATTTGTGAAAAGGAGATTAAAATCTAATGATCGAAATGTTTGTTGACTCTGAAGTAGTGGGCAGAGTAATGGCAGTTGTCTTGGGCAGGCCCTTGTGGTTTTGGATAACTTGCATCTATTCATGTTCCGTAGACCTGTGAGAACCATGTTGGACGGGCTGATTCTGCCCTGGTTGGGGTAGGTTGCACTCAACTGAGCAGGCAGGTGAGTTGATCGAGTTAACTTGTGCCATCCTGCCTCATGGGCCAGGCTCTTGCACGCTCCTGTAGAGTTGTGAGATGCTCAATAACATCCTAGATGTTCTCCATATCAAACGGACACTAGCCAGAGATCCCCAAGATTTGGGAAGAATGGTGCATGTTTTTCATGAAAACTTTCAGAGCACCCTTGAAGCGTTCTCTCTGATCTTGATATTGCTTGTGATGGCTGAGCTTCTCTACCATGCTTGTTGCACGTGTATGGAGTCGCGAGTGTAGACAGTGTTCTGCCCTCTGTGGTTGATTTTGATTGGAGATTTGAAGTTGGGATGCTAGGCCTGGGCAGAGGCTTTTAGTTCTGTCCCTGCTGATTAGATTTGTAGGATTTTGCAGAGACGGCACCAGTGCCTTTGATATTGATTGTTGATGTCTTCAATGCATGCAATGGTGCGGAGATCAGAGTGTTCAAAAACACTCTCCCTCCATTGTCAATGTGCTGCTGGCATTTCGACGGCAGTGGTTGATATTGTTTTCTCTTTAATGAGAGGTGGCCCTAATACAGGTACATAATCCTTTATTTGGACATTTAAAATCCGGAAAGCTCCATTTCTTTTTATTCTGGTGCTGGTACAGTGTAGGGAGGGAGAGAGAGAGACAGCAGTGCGACTAGGTTTGGGGGGGGGGAGAAATGGCAGCGCAACTCGGGCGGGCGAGGGGGGAGCGAGACGGTGCACGACTCAGGTAGGCGGGGGTGGAGAGAGACGGCGGGTGAAGGGGAGAGAGACGCCAGCGCCACTGGAAGGGGCACAATTCGGGTGGGCTTAAATTTGGGGCAGCTGGCTTTTGTTCTGAAATCCGGAAAAATCTGAAATTCGGGTCACTGTCCCCCAAGGGTTCCAGATAAAGTATTGTGTACATGTATTTAAAAAGTGGCCTATGTTTTGCAATCTAATTCTGCAGTTCACTCTTTGGAGTAAAAGCACAGAAATACTAGAGGAACTCAGCAGGTCTCGCACCGTCCATGGGAAGTAAAGATAGCCAAAGTTTCGGGGCTGAGCCCTTCTTCAAGTTGTGAGTAAAAATCAGGCAGGGGCCTGAATTAAAAGGTTGGGGAGAAGAAAAGAAAGAACAACAGACAAAAGGTGATAATTAGACATGGATACAAGGGCAGGAGAGAAAAGATGAGGATTGATTGGGGAAGGGGACAGCTTTGTGAATGCAGAGCTGCAGGAAATGAGACACAGGGAACAGGAAATAGAGAGAGACAGAGCTGGGGGAAAGGAGAAATAAGGGTAGATAAGGTGGGGGGGGGGGGGTCGTCTAACAGAAACCGGAGTAGATGTAAATGCCATCTGTGTGGAAGGTACCCAGATGGAATATGAGGTGTTGCTCCTCTAATTTGCGGGTGGTCTCAGTCTGGCAAAGCATGAGACCATGGACGTGTCTGGCAATGCATGAGACATGCCGGTGTGGGAATGGTGCAGGGAATTTGAGGCCCCAAAAAGTCCTTCCAAGTGAACCACTAAGGTGTCTTCAAAAAGGTGAGAGCCCCTCCTTCAGTGTTGGGAGGTTGGTGTTGTGGGACAGGACAGGTTGATGGAGGACCTGTGTTTTTGGCGCAAGGCTCGTCTTGCTGAAACTTCAGCAATGCCTCGGAGCTCTGAGCGTACACATGAGCAAGAGGGAGTTGCGTGGTGTGCCTTGTTGACTGTCGTTGGGTGATCATGGCTTTGGATCCGAAAAGGGGCAGCGCCTGGTCAATTTTCTGTTCGTCCTGCAGATATGCTCTGCTGAGGAACTTTTTTGTTGGTGAGGAGCAGTTCTATGCAAAGAATGCTCAAGCAAGTCAAAGCATTGCTCATTCCCTGGGATTGTATTTGCAGTGAACTGTTGTTTGCGATGACAGCTCACATGCCATCATGCAGCAGGATTGTATGACAGCAAATTTTTAAGGGAAGACAAATTTGAGAAGCATTCGCCATAATCCTTTGGTTGATCGGTCAAAGCCTAATGTGTGGTCAAAACTTGCCCTGTACAAGTAGTTGATACTTATATTTTCAATGACCTATTAATTCGTGGTCTTGGGCCGCCTTTGACAACTGCCAGCATTAGTTCATTGTAAACCCTTTCAGACTATCATCAATATTATATTCAGTGGCGGTCCACTTGATGTCAATTGTATCAACTTCCAGAAATTATCAGGAAAAAGTACCTGATAAATGTTCGCTGTAGTTGAAGCTCTTGGAATTACTGACCTCCCAAGGAATGTAGCTGAAGAGCTGGGTCAGTGGGGATAAAGAACAGGCTTTCAAATGGGCAAAGAATGATCTCTGATGGAGTTGCAGCTCTCAGGAAGGTTATGTATCCAGATTCAATGAAACACAGGCACCATTGTAAAGAGGGCAGCAGGAAACAAATTGCAAAAATTATTCATAGGTCAAGACAGCGAGAAAATCTGTCGTAAAGAGATTTCCAAATTGGCAAAAGTGTGGTCATCTAGTGTGGCAAAAATCCAATCGTTCATTTTCTAAATGTGTAAACTTGATGCATTGGAGAGAGAGAGAGCTGGATGGTGTTCACACAACCGTCAGAATCAGAATTTGTCATGAATATGTGTTATGAAATTCATTGTTTGTGGCAGCATTACAGGTACAAAATTTCAACAAAAAAATTAGTAGAAAAGTGAGGTCGTGTTTATGGTTAATTGTCCATTCAGAGATATCTGATGGTGGGGGGAAGAAGCTGTTTTTGCCCCACTGTGCATTCGTCTTCATGCTCCTGAACCTCCTCTCTGCTGGTAGCAGTGAGAAGAGGGCATGGCCCGGGTGGCGACAATCCTTGAGGATGAAGGTCACCTCCTCTTGTTGATGCCCTTGACGGAGTGAAGAATAATGCCTATGATGGGGCTGGCTGAGTTCACAACTTTCTGTGGTCTTGTCCCAGAAAACGATCACTAAAGATTGAGGATAGGTGCTCAAGGTCACTTAAACAAAAATCA
The DNA here is from genome assembly GCF_036971445.1 of Narcine bancroftii. Lineage (NCBI taxonomy): Eukaryota > Metazoa > Chordata > Chondrichthyes > Torpediniformes > Narcinidae > Narcine > Narcine bancroftii. The sequence continues at coordinate 93,176,140 of NC_091474.1, forward strand.
TATTAAAACTGCAAGTGAAAACTATAAACTAATGGAATGGTAGCCACTGTATCTGGAAAAGCTGGAGCAAGGAATGCAAGGTTATATCACACCAATGGCAGATGACATGAAGATAGGTGCAGGAGCAGGTAGGGTTAAGGAAACATGGAGGCTGCAGAAGTACTTGGACAGAATAGGCGAATGGGTAGAGAAGTGGCCAATTAAATATGATGTTGGAAAGTGTCCAGTGATGCATTTCAGTAGAAAAATTAAATAGGCGGACTTTTTTTTAAATGGGGAGAAAGATGAAAATACCCAGATGCAAAAGGATTGGGAGGCCTCGTAGGATAGCCTTTTGAGTCGGTGGTGAAGAAGGCAAATGCAGTTCTGGCATTCATTTAAAGAGGAATAGAATACAAGAGCAGGGATGTGATGTTGATGTTGAAGGCATTGCTGAGACCTCACTTGGAGCATTGTGAACAGTTTTGGGCTCCTCATTTAAGAAAAGATGTGCTGATGTTGGGGAGGGTTCACTAGAACGATTCTGGGTTGTGTGCAAGGAGCGTTGACAGCTCTTGGCGTGCAGTAGTTGGAATTTAGGAGAATGATGGAGTGGGGGTTCTCATTGAAACATTTCAAATGTTGAAAGCCGTGGATAGAGTAGATAGAGAAAGGTTGTTTCCCACGGTGGGAGAGTCTCGGCCAAGAGGGCATAACTTCAGGATTGAAAGGGGTCCACTTTGAACAGAGATGCGGAGGAGTTTCTTTAGCCAGAGGGTGGTAAGTCTGTGGAATTTGTTGCCACAGGCGGTTGTGGAGGCCAAGTCACTAGGGTGCATTTAAGGCAGAGATTGAAAGGTTCTTAATTGGCTGGGGCATTAAAGGTTGTGGGGAGAAGGCTAGGTAGTAGGGACGAGTGGCAAAATGGATCAGCTCATGGGCTCATCAGACGCGACGGGCTGAATAGCCTATTTCTGCTCCTATTCTTACGGTCTACTTTGTGGGCAGAGAGACCAGGACAGAATTGTCAGAAACGTACCTGAATTTCAAGGTTTAATGCTAAGAGGAGTGATTGCAGGGAGTAACCACATTTGCATCCTGTGGAATTTGGGTGCTCTGATCAACATTTTCAAGGCGTGAAAGAAATCTGAAGACAAGTAGAAACTCCTGCCACTGCTTGGAACCTCAGGAATCTGGTTTGAAAATCGAACATGAGTTTCCAGTGCATGACATTTTAGATTGCTTCAGTAAATAGAAGTGAGTGCTGAGTCAATAGTTAGTTTTAAATTGGATACAGTATTGATAGATTTTTGTTAATCTAAACAATGAGGGAAAGGAAACATGGAGTTAGGTTAGAGACCAGTTTTGCCCTCATTGAATCCCAGAATGGGTTTAAGGTTTCCACATAGTTTTGTTTATGTGTTCCATCCTCACGTTTTTATTTTGGACTAAAAGCCTAATACATATTGCATATTGGGAGTAGAGGGTACACAATTACTGGACTCAGCAAGTCAGGCGGTGTTCTTAATGTCACAGAGAATGCTTCTGGGCCTGAGCCCTTCATCAAGTTGTGAGCAAAAAGCAGGAAGGTGCCTGAATGCAATGGTGTGGGAGGCACAGGGGGAAGAGCACAGGCTAAAGGTCAGAGGTGGATATGAGGGGGAAGGAACAAGAGAGAAGCGGATGCATCCAGTTTGGAGGTTTGAGTTTGAATCCCAGCCAGAGAGCTTGGGGATTTAAATTGAAATAATTAAAAAATAATAGTATCAATGAAAGTTGCAGATTGTCTGTGATTAACTGAAGACATTCAGGGATGGGAATCAGCTGACCTTTACTAGGTTTAGTCTCTACTGTACTAAAATCCTGACTGTTTGGGGAATGGGTCAGTCTGGATTTTCAGTTTTTCCGGATTCTCTGACAGTACTTTTAAAGTTCAAATTTAAGGAGGGATGAACAGGTAAATTTTGATAGTTTATTCATCAGCAAACATAGCATGTTTTGTTTATCAAAATGAGCAGTTTTAAAGAAAAATAAAACTGTCGCTGTGCACTTACTCACAAAATGCCGCTAAATTTTAAAAGTTTGAGAGTTTTTGAAAATTCCAGATTCTTGGTCGGTCCAGATTCCTGGCATCAGGATTTTTGAACGTCTGTTGCATGTAATACAGAGAGTAAACTGTAACTGCAGTTAATTGCCATCTGAAAAAGCTGAGTGGCATTCTGGGACAGGTAGTAAATTCTGACCTAATCCCCGTGAATAAAAACAAACCACAAGGGAAATGAAGTAAAAGGCAGAAGACTGCAGACGTCATAATTGAAGAAAAAAACCATTCTGAACAGTATAGTAAAAAAAATACGCTTCATGCTCATGGTATGAGCAAAATGTAGGCAGGCTCTTGAAATAAAATGGAGGGGCAGGAGGAAATAGATGGAGAAGGGAGGGCGGGCAGACCAGTAAACAGGGGGAGGGGGGGAATGGCTCTGTGAATGGAGAGGGGAGGGGATGGGGAAAGGAGGTGGAATGGGAAGGGAAACGACATTGTTGTAACTAAAAGCCGCAGCTGCAGTTGATATTTATTTCCCTTACGTAATGTGGATTGTTGTAATCTTTGGGATTCAGGCATTATCTGGGAGGTGGAATCGGCTCCATTGTTTATGCCCGCCATGTTTTTAGATTTCTGATTTGGTTAGTCCAGGGCAACTTGCTGGAGAAAGCTCTTTGAGAAATGTTGAGCACCCAGTCTAGATGTGGACTGGTGACGGATGAGTGAGATCTTTGCGACTTAAGTTCCAGGCAGTGCTATCTTCAACTTGAGGGGATTCACCTTGATGTGTGATCACTCCGTTCTCCAATACCAGCTGTCTGAGCAACAACTTGAAAGGGCAAGGGAAGTTATTGTTGTTTTGAAAGAAGTTCAGAGATCAAGGATCCGCTGGTGAATTTTTCACCGTGAATCCTCATCAGCTCCTCTTCATCCATAAAGTGCATCAATAGTGTTTTGCAATGTTCGATCTAAATGAACTCCCAACAAGAAGATAGCATGATGCTATTACAGCACCAACGACCTGGGTTTGAATCTGATGATATCCGTAAAGAGTTTTCTCCAGGTCCTCTGGTTTCCTCTCACCCTCCAAATGTACAGGGCTGTAGGTTAATTGGACAGCACAGGTTTAAATGGCAGGAATCGGCTTCTACTGTGTTGTTTTAAAATAAAATTGATGCAATCACCTCCAGATCTGCCCACTAGATTTACACCTCACGCTATACTCATTCCTTGCACTCTCTTCAAAATGCACAGTTGCAGCTTCTGTTACTCTTTCCCTGCCACCTCCCCTCACCCTTTTTTAAAATTTGTGGTCACTGCAAGCCAGGAAGGCAAGCATGTGGGACTCTTTTACGCTTTCCCCGAAACCAAACGATGTCATAAACTTGGAGCCATATCTTGGCTCCTTTGTCAATCATTGAGCCAAATCCTGAAATTTTGTTCCAAGCTGAGGGTGTGCGCACTCTGTCACGTGCATAAGGAGGTTGCTAAAGGTAGTGACCACCAGCACCGCATCCATCGGGACCAATGGGGCTGGGTTTGCAAGTCTTGCTCAGGGTATCCTTACCTGACTGTCAGATTTAGGCATGTGTGCATATCAGAAATCACACCTTGGCTTTCAAGTTTTTTGTTAACGTACGTTTTGCATACTGTCCAGCTGGACTTCTCAACCATCATACAGCCATTAAGAAATGCAGAGTTACCAAGATCAGTTGGGCAGAGCAAAGGCAGCTTCAATTTACTATTGTGAGGTTTGCACAGGAGTGCTCCGCATTCAACGAGGTCATGGCGGATCTGACGATGGGCTCATCTCCACCTACCTCCCTTTTCTCCATGTCCCTTAATTCCTCCACTATGTAAAACTCTATCCAACCTTAAAAATGTTTACTGAGGTCACCTCCACTGCTTCAATGGGCAGAGAATTCCATAGATTCTCCACCCCCGAGAAAATGAGTTCTTCATCTTTGTCCTGAACCTAGTTCTAGTCTATCCAACCAATAGAAACAACTTACCTACCTCTATCTATGCCTTTCACAATTTTATATCTTTCTGTACGATCCCCTCTCATTCTTCTAAATTCCAGCTAATACTGTCCCAGATGACTCAATCCCTCTTCATTTTCTTGCACTTTTAGCTGAGCAGCCCCAGAAATGAGGCAAAATCTGCTGTGGTGCTATCTCGTTGTCCTCCAGCAGTTGATCTGATTAACAGCTGGAAGGTTTCAGAGCAGCATCCGAGGTCAGTGCAAACGACTAACGTTGGATCCCTATATCATGAGGAATGAAGTTTCACTGGTGGAAATCACTTTTATATTCATCTCCAGTCAGTGTATCCGGCAGAGCCCTTAAGTTGTTGCCCATCCCTTGCTTTTGAGTTGAATGAGCTGTTTTCAGAATCCGAATTTATTGTCACGAACACGTCATGAAATTGTTGTTTTGTGGCCACATTTCATGTGCAAATATTGCATTTAAAAATAAATTAAGGCAAAAATAAGAAAAATTGAAGTAGTGTCTGACATTCAGAAATCTTAAGGCAGAGGGGAAGACGCTGTCCTTGTGCTGCTGGCTCCTGTACCGCCTCCTTGATGGTAGCAGAGAGAACTAGGTGGTGGGGGTCCTTGGGGATAGAGGCTGTTTTCTTAAGACCCCATCTCTTGTAGATGTTCTTCAGAGTGAAGATAATTCCCGTGATGTCGCAGGCCAGGTTCACGACTCTATAGTTTTTTTTTCTGTCGTGTGCATTGGCACCTCCATACCAAACAGTGATGCAACCAGTCAGAATGCTCTCCACGGCTCACCTGTAGAAATTTGTAAGTCTCTCCTCATGAAGTATAGCCACTGGTGAGCTTTCTTAGTGATTGCATCAACATCCTCAGTGATGTCAACACCCAGGAACTTGAAGCTGTTGACCCTCCCACCGATGATCCCTCAGAGGACTGGTTCGTGTTCTCTTGATTTCCCCTTCCTGAAGTCCACAATCGTCTCCTTGGTTTTGCTTTTGTTGAGTGCAAGGTTGTTGTTGTGACACCACTCAACTAGCTGATCTCCCTCCTGTACATTTCCTCATTGCGGTCTGTGATTCTGCCGACGTCTGTGGTGTCATTGGCGAATCTAAATTGGGCCGAGTCACACAGTTACGGGTGTAGAGCAGTGCGCTAAGCACACATCCTTGAGATGTGCCCGTGTGGATCTTCAGTGAGTAAGACAAATAGGCCCTTTTCCACTGACCCCTCCCTCCCCCCCATCCCAGGAATTAACTGGGAATTTACTGGGACAGGGTAGAGTGGAAAAGTAACGGTGGTATCAAATGACATCATTTCACATCGGGGATTAACCCCTACTCATACCCCCGGTGTCCACTGTCACCAGTGTGCTGATAAAACCGGTAGAAAATGGAGAGCAGAAAGTCACCCGTTTCCAGTTGAAGGTAGGACACTCTGATCCCTGGGGATGAGTTGTGTCCCAGTTAAGGGTGGCCCAGTGGAAACGGCACAAAGGGCTTGCTACTCCAGGACACAATTAACTGGGATGCTAGTGGAAATTGTTTCCAATTTGTATTGACTGTGGTTTGAGGCCAATGCTGAGTTGCTATGTGGAGGAATGGATGTGAAGATTTTGATGAAGGAGCTATGGCATAAAACAAGACAAGATGGTGTGTGGTTGGAGGGCAACTTCAGAGTTGTCACTTTCCCAAGCACCTTTACCCAAGTGTTGGAGGGTGTGTTTGGGGGCTCCTGTCAAGGTTCAGGTTTCTGCACAAAATTAACTTTCCTGTAAAGGCCAACACAGAGGTGCCACTTTTCAGAGAGAGTCCTCTCAGAGACATCATGTGCCAGTGGATTCCACCACTTTCCTCTGCTTCTATCTCTTCCTGTGTAGTAGCACGGCCTCCTGTCCTGTCCGCCGGTAAACTTGAATCCCTTCCTTTGCCCCAGGTTTCCAACCCCTGAGGCCAGTAGGAAGCTTAGCAGCCGCTTGAGAGCCTCGCTCACTGTGGGCGCACTCACAGATCCCAGCCCCGATACTTGGTCCTCTGAAACTGGTCTCCTGCAGCCAACAGCCTGGTGTGTGTCTTCACCTGCTGAACCCTTCGCTGGTCCAATGTTGTGGATACTTTTCCTTTAGGGTCATCTCCGAAGTGGGTTGTGTCCTTAGACTCAGGAACCCTGTGCTGGTCAGCTGCACGTCCACGGTCAACAACGGAAGAGTAGATAAAACATGTTGCTTAATATGAGATGCAAGGGAGCGAGTGCTTCAGATTTTAGATTTATTATCTGATTACATACATGACATACAACCCTGAGATTCTTTTCTTCTTGCAGGCAAGGCAGAATTACCACTTATGGGCAATGCAAAAAAAACTGACTCAATGTACTTGTGTAAACAAATAAAGAAATGTAAACAAACTGACTGCAATATGGAGAAACTGGCAAAAATCAATA